>NC_061483.1:32564063-32745578 GCF_022539355.2 Hippoglossus stenolepis | reverse complement strand
TCTCTTTCCTTAAATTAAATAACAATAGAAACCAAGTTTCAATAGTCACCAAACAACAGTAGTGATGATGGTGGTTCACATGAATAAATAAGGTATTGTGGGTTGGAGTCAGCAACTTCGCCCATACCACCTGAACATGCCGATCATCCACGATCTAGGAAGCTAACCAGGGTCGGGCCTGGTTGTTCACTTGGATAGGGAGACCGCCTGGGAATACCCAGGTGCTGTAAGCTTTTTCGAATTTTCTATTGCAACCAGCAGGAGCTGTTGCTGCTGCTTCACAGGAGAAACATCTTGGAAAGAACAGGGTGGACTCACCATCAAAGAAAAAACAGGATATGGAACACACACATCATCACTGAAGGAAGATAGCGAAACATTCAAATGACTTTTGACAGTCAAAACACTACTTTATTCATGCAATAGTAACATATCATTCTCAAAATGTCATATTTGGAGAGAAGGATGAAAGAGCAGGGAGTATACTCACCATCAGAAAAAGAAACAGTATGTAGGCGGATATTAGCTAAGAAATTATTGAAAATTGTAATGATTTTTCTCTTGCAGTATTATGACAGATTTCACCTTAGGCTTCTCTTTCCTTAAAATTAAATAACAATAGAAACCAAGTTTCAATAGTCACGAGCTTAACAGTAATGTGATGATGATGGTTCACATGTATAAACCAGGTATTGTAGGTTAGTACTTATTTACAGCCCTTACCACCCTGAATACGCCCGATCACAAATCCGATCTGGAGTTAACCAGAGACGGGCCTGGTTGGTACTGGATGGGAGACTGCCTGGGAATACCAGGTGTAAGCTTTTCGAATTTTCTTTGCAACCAGAAGAGGTGCTGTTGCAACTGCTTCACCAGGGAGAAACACATCTTAAGAAGAACAGAGATTGGAATCAACATCAAAGAAAAAACAGGATATGGAACACATCATCACTGAAGGAAGAAGGCGAAACACTCAAATGACTTTTAACAGTCAAAACACTACATAAATCATGCAATAGTAACATATCATTCTCAAAAATGTCATATTTGGAGAAGAAGGATGAAAAAGGCAAGGGTATACCACCATCAGAAAAAGGAAACAGTATGTGAAACCCGGATGTATTTTTGGAAAAGTGGCCAAGAAATTGTAATGATTTTTCTCTTGCAGTATTATGACAAGATTTCACGTTGGGCTTCTCTTTCCTTAAAATTAAATAACAATAGACACCAAGTTTCAATAGTCACGAAGCAACAGTAGTATTGATGATGGTGGTGGATTCCACCATGTATAAATAAGGTATTGTGGGTTGAGTCCTTCGCTTACGGCCCATACCACCCTGAACCGCCCGATCTCGTCCGATCTAGGAAGTTAACCAGGGTCGCGCCTGGTTAGTACTTGGATGGAGACCTCCTGGGAATACCAGGTGATGTAAGCTTTCGAATTTTCTTTGCAACCAGAAGATGGTACTTGTGCTTATAGCTACAGAAACATCTTGGAAAGAACAGGGTGGAATCACCATCAAAAGAAAAAAACAGGATATGGAACACACATCATCACTGAAGGAAGAAGGCGAAACACTCCAAATGACTTTTAACAGTCAAACACTACTTAAATCATGCAATAGTAACCCTTATCATTCTCAAAATGTATATTTGGAGAAAAGGATGAAAGAGCAGGAGTATACTCACCATCAGAAAAAGAAACAGTATGTGAAACCCGGATATTATTTTTTGAAGGAAATTATTGAAAATTGTAATGATTTTCTCTTGCAGTATTATGACAAAATTTCACCTTGGCTTCTCTTTCCTTAAAATTAAATAACAATAGAAACCATGTTTCAATAGTCACAAAGTAACAGTAGTATTATTGATGATGGTGGTTCACATGTATAAATAAGGTATTATTAGGTGATCTTGGCTGCGGCCCATACCACCCTGAACACGCCCGATCTGGAAATCCGATCTCTGAAGCTAACCAGAGGTCGGGCCTGGTTAGTCTTGAATGGGAGACCTCCTGCAGAATGCCAGGTGCTGTAAGCTTTCAGATTTCTTTGCAACCAGAAGGGGTGCTGTTGCTGCTGCCTTCACAGGAGAAACATCTTGGAAAGAGCAAATTGGAATCACCATCAAAGAAAAAACAGGATATGGAACACACACACATCATCACTGAAGTAAAGAGAGTGAAACATTCAAATGACTTTTGACAGTCAAAAAACTACTTTATTCATGCAATAGTAACAAATCATTCACAAAATGTCATATTTGGAGAGAAGGATGAAAGAGCAGGGAGTTTACTCACCATCAGAAGAAACAGTATGTGAAACCCGGATATTATTTCTGAAGGAAATTGTGAAAATTATAATGATTTTCTCTTGCAGTATTATGTAAAAATTTTCACCTTGGGCCTCTCTTTCCTTAAAATTAAATAATGGCTTCATGTTTCAATAGTCGCAAAGTAACAGTAGTATTGATGATGGTGGTGGTTCACATGTATAAATAAGGTATTGTGGGTTGGAGTCCTTACGCTTCACAGCCATACCACCTGAACACGCCGATCTCGTGCGATCTCGGAAGTTAACCAAGAATTCGCGCCTGGTTAGTACTTGGATGGGAGACCTCCTGGGAGATACCAGGTGCTGTAAGCTTTCAAGATTTTCTTTGCAACCAAGAAGATGGTGCTGTTGCTGCTGCTTCACAGGAGAAACATCTTGGAAAGAGCAGGGTGGACTCACCATCAAGAAAAACAGGATATGGAACACACACATCATCACTGAAGGAAGAGGCAAAACATTCAAATGACTTTTTGACAGTCAAAACACTACTTTATTCATGCAATAGTATCATATCATTTCTCAAAATGTCATATTTGGAGAGAAGGATGAAAAGAGCAGGAGTTGCTCACCATCAGAAAAACAGTATGTAAACCCACACGGTCATGTATTTCTGAAGGAAATTATTGAAAATGTAATGATTTTTCTCTTGCAGTATTATGACAGATTTCGTTGAAGCTACTCTTTCCTTAAAATTAAATAACAATAGAAACCAAAGAGTTTCCAGCAATAGTCACGAAGCAACAGTAGTATTGATGATGATGGTGGTTCACATGAATAAATAAGGTATTGTGGGTTGCGTCCTTCGCTTACGGCCATACCGCCTGAACATGCCCGATCTCGTCCGATCTCGGAAGCTAGCCAGGGTCGGGCCTGGTTAGTACTTGGATAGGAACCTGGGAATACCAGGTGCTGTAAGCTTTTCAGATTTCTTTTAACCAGCAGAGAGCTGTTGCTGCTGCTTCTAGGGGAGAAACATCTTGGAAAGAGCAGGGTGGACTCACCATCAAAGAAAAAACAGGATATGGAACACACATCATCACCTGAAGGAAGATGGCGAACATTCAAATGACTTTTGACAGTCAAAACACTACTATTCATTACAATAGTAACATATCATTCTCAAAATGTCATATTTGGAGAGAAGGATGAAAAAGAGCAGGAGTATACTCACCATCAGAAAAAGAAACAGTATGTGAAACCAGGATATTATTTCTGAAATTATTGAAAATTGTAATGATTTTTCTCTTGCAGTATTATAATGAATTTTACCTTGGGCTTCTCTTTCACCCAAAATTAAATAACAATAAAAGCTAAAGTTTCAATAGTCACGAAGCTTAACAGTAGTATTGATGATGTTGGTTCACATGTATAAAATGGGTATTGTGGGTTGAGTACTTAAACACGGCCATACCACCCTGAATACGCCCGATCTCGTCCGATCTCGGAAGTTAACCAGGGACGGGCCTGGTTAGTACTTGGATGGGAGACTGCCTGGGAATACCAGGTGCTGTAAGCTTTTTCGAATTTTCTTTGCAACCAGAAGAGGGTGCTGTTGCTGCTGCTTCACAGGAGAAACATCTTGGAAAGAACAGGGTGGAATCACCATCAAAGAAAAAACAGGATATGGAACACACACATCATCACTGAAGGAAGAGAGCGAAACACTCAAATGACTTTTAACAGTCAAAACACTACTTAAATCATGCAATAGTAACATATCATTCTCAAAATGTCATATTTGGAGAGAAAGGATGAAAAAGAGCAGGAGTATACTCACCATCAGAAAAAGCAACAGTATGTGAAACCCGGATATTATTTTTGAAGGAAATTATTGAAAATTGTAATGATTTTTTTCTCTTGCAGTATTATGACAAAAATTTCACCTTGGGCTTCCTCTTTTCCCTTAAAATTAAATAACAATAGAAGTCATGTTTCAATAGTCACAAAGTAACAGTGGTATTGATGATGATGGTGGTTCACATGTATAAATAAGGTATTGTGAGTTTGAGTCCTTCGCTTGAGCCCTTACCACCTGAACACGCCCGATCTCGTCCGATCTCGGAAGTTAACCAGGAGTCGGGCCTGGTTAGTACTTGGATGGGAGACCTCGCAAGAGATACAGGTGCTGTAAGCTTTCAGGTTTTCTTTGCAACCAGAAGATGGTGCTGTTGCTGCTGCTTCACAGGAGAAACATCTTGAAGAGCAAATTGGACTCACCATCAAAAGAAAAAACAGGATATGGAACACACACATCATCACTGAAGGAGGAGAGGCGAAACATTCAAATGACTTTTGACAGTCAAAACTACTTTATTCATGCAATAGTAACAAATCATTCACAAAATGTCATATTTGGAGAGAAGGATGAAAAGGGCAGGAGTTTACTCACCCATCAGAAAAACAGTATGTGAAACCGGATATTATTTCTGAAGAAGTATTAAAAATTGTAATGATTTTTTCTCTTGCAGTATTATGACAAAAATTTCACCTTGGGCCTCTTTCCTTAAATTAAATAACAATGAAACCATGTTTCAATAGTCGCAAGTAACAGTAGTATTGATGATGATGGTGGTTCACATGTATAAATAAGGTATTGTGGGTTGAGTCCTTAAGCACGGCCCATACCACCCTGAACACGCTTCCCAGTCTCGTCCAAGTCTCAGGAGTTAACAAATTAAGACCTGGTTAGTACTTGGATGGGAGACCTCCTGGGAATACAGTGCTGTAAGCTTTTTCGAGTTTTCTTTGCAACCAGAAGATGGGTACTGTTGCTGCTGCTTCACAGGAGAAACATCTTGGAAGAACAGGGTGGACTCACCATCAAAAGAAAAAACAGGATATGGAACACACACATCATCACTGAAGGAGGAGGCGAAACATTCAAATGACTTTTGACAGTCAAAAAACTACTTTATTCATGCAATAGTAACAAATCATTCTACAAATGTCATATTTGGGAAGGAAGGATGAAGAGACAGGAGTTTACTCACCATCAGAAAAAGAAACAGTATATGAAACCCGGATGATATTATTTCTGAAGGGGGTGGCCGAAAGTATAATGATTTTCTCTTGCATTATTATAAACAAGATTTCATTGAGCTTCTCTTTCTAAAATTAAATAACAATAGAAGCCAAGTTTCCAATAGTCACGAAGCAACAGTAGTATTGATGATGATGGTGGTTCACATGAATAAATAAAGGTATTGTGGGTTGGGTCAGCAGCTTACAGCCTTCCACCCTGAACATGCCGATCTCGTCCGATCTCGGAAAGGCTAACCAGGTCGGAGCCTAGTTGAAGTCTTGGATAGGAGACCGCCTGGGAATACCAGGTGTAAGCTTTTCAATTTTCTTTTTAACCAGCAGAGGAGCTGTTGCTGCTGCTTCACAGGAGAAACATCTTGGAAAGAACAGAATTGGACTCACCATCAAAGAAAAAACAGGATATGGAACACACATCATCACACTGAAAGGAAGATAGCGAAACATTCAAATGACTTTTGACAGTCAAAACACTACTTTATTCATGCAATAGTAACGCATATCATTCTCAAAATGTCATATTTGGAGAGAAGGATGAAAGAGCAGGGGAGTATACTCACCATCAGAAAAAGAAACAGTATGTGAAACCGGATATTATTTCTGAAGAAATTATTGAAAAGTGTAATGATTTTTCTCTTGCAGTATTATGACAAGATTTCACCTTGGGCTTCTCTTCCTTAAAATTAAATAACAATAGAAAGAAACCAAGTTTCAATAGTCAAGCAACAGTAGTATTGATGATGGTGGTTCACATGTATAAATAAGGTATTGTGGAGTTTGAGTACTTAGCTTACGGCCCTTACCACCCTGAATACGCCCGATCTCGTCAGTCTCGGAAGTTAACCAGGGCGGGCCTGGTTAATTACTTGGATGAAATTGCCTGGGAATACCAGGTGCTGTAAGCTTTTCAATTTTCTTTAACCAGAAGAGGTGCTGTTGCTGCTGCTTCACAGGAGAAACATCTTGGAAAGAACGAGGTGGAATCACCATCAAGAAAAAACAGGATATGGAACACACATCATCACTGAAGGAAGAAGCGAAACACTCAAATGACTTTTAACAGTCAAAACACTATTAAATCATGCAATAGTAACATATCATTCTCAAATGTATTTGGAGAGAAGGATGAAAGAGCAGGGTGGACTCACCATCAGAAAAAGAAACAGTATGTGAAACCCGGATATTATTTTGAAGAATTATTGAAAATTGTAATGATTTTTCTCTTACGGTATTATGACAAAATTTCACCTTGGGCTTCTCTTTCCTTTAAATTAAATAACAATAGAAGTCATGTTTCAATAGTCACAAAGTAACAGTAGTATTGATGATGATGGTGGTTCACATGTATAAATAAGGTATTGTGGGTTGAGTCCTTCGCTTAAGGCCATACCACCCTGAACACGCCCGATCTCGTCCGATCTCGGAAGTTAACCAGGGTCGGGCCTGGTTAGTACTTGGATGGGAGACCTCCTGGGAATACCAGGTGCTGCTTAAGCTTTTCGAGTTTTCTTTGCAACCAGAAGATGGTGCTGTTGCTGCTGCTTCACCAGGAGAAACATCTTGGAAAGAACAGGAGTGGACTCGCATCAAAGAAAAAACAGGATATGGAACACACACATCATCACTGAAGGAAGAGAGCGAAACATTCAAATGACTTTTGACAGTCAAAAAACTACTTTATTCATGCAATAGTAACAAATCATTCACAAAATGTCATATTTGGAGAGAAGGATGAAAGGGCAGGGAGTTTACTCACCATCAGAAAAAGAAACAGTATGTGAAACCCGGATATTATTTCTGAAGGAAATTATTGAAAATTGTAATGATTTTTCTCTTGCAGTATTATGACAAAATTTCACCTTAGCCTCTTTCCTTAAATTAAATAACAATAGAAACCATGTTTCAATAGTATAAAACAGTAGTATTGATGATGATGGTGGTTCACATGTATAAATAAGGTATTGTGGGTTGGAGTCTTCGCTTACGGCCATACCACCCTGAACACGCCCGATCTCGTCCGATCTCGGAAGTTAACCAGGGTCGGGCCTGGTTAGTACTTGGATGGGAGACCTCCTGGGAATACCAGGTGCTATAGCTTTCAGATTTTCTTTGCAACCAGAGATGGTGCTGTTGCTGCTGCTTCACAGGAGAAACATCTTGGAAAGAGCAGGGTGGACTCACCATCAAGAAAAAACAGGATATGGAACACACACATCATCACTGAAGGAGAAGATAGCGAAACATTCAAATGACTTTTGACAGTCAAAACACTACTTTATTCATGCAATAGTAACATCATTCTCAAAATGTCATATTTGGAGAGAAGGATGAAAGAGCAGGAGTATACTCACCATCTGAAAAGAAACAGTATGTGAAACCGGATATTATTTCTGAAGAAATTATTGAAAAGTATAATGATTTTCTCTTGCAGTATTATGACAAGATTTCACGTTAGGCTTCTCTTTCACTTAAAATTAAATAACAATAGACACCAAGTTTTAATAGTCACGAAGCAACAGTAGTATTGATGATGGTGGTGGTTCACATGTATAAATATGTTATTGTGGGTTGGAGTCCAGCCAGCTTACGGCCATACCACCACAGAACATGCCCGATCTCGTCCGATCTAGGAAAGCTAACCGGGGTGGACCTGATTAGTACTTGGATGAGGAGACACTTTAGAATACCAGGTGCTGTAAGCTTTTTCGAGTTTTTCTTTTTGCAGCAGAAGATGGTGCTGTTGCTGCTGCTTCACAGGAGAAACATCTTGGAAAGAACAGGGTGGACTCACCATCAAAGAAAAACAGGATATGGAACACACATCATCACTGAAGGAGGCGAAACATTCAAATGACTTTTGTAGTCAAAACACTACTTTATTCATACAATAGTAACATATCATTCTCAAAATGTCATATTTGGAGAGAAGGATGAAAGAGCAGGAGTTTACTCACCATCAGAAAAGAAACAGTATGTAAACCCGGATATTATTTCTGAAATTATTGAAAATTAGCATTGATTTTTCTCTTGCAGTATTATGACAAAATTTCACCTTGGAGAAAGCTTCTCTTTCCTTAAAATTAAATAACAATAGAAACCATGTTTCAATAGTCACAAAGTAACAGTAGTATTGATGATGATGGTGGTTCACATGCTTATAAATAAAATTATTGTGGTTTAAGTCCTTCGCTGCAGCCATACCTGAACACCCCGATCTCGTTCGATCTCGGGAGCTAACCAGTCCGGACCTGGTTAGTACTTGGATGGGAGACCTCCCTGGGAATACCAGGTGCTGTAAGCTTTTCAATTTTCTTGCAACCAGAAGATGGTGCTGTTGCTGCTGCTTCTGGGAGAAACATCTTGGAAAGAGCAGAGGAGTGGACTCACCATCAAAGAAAAAACAGGATATGGAACACACACATCATCACTGAAGGAAGATAGCGAAACATTCAAGTGACTTTTGACAGTCAAAACACTACTTTATTCATGCAATATTAACATATCATTCTCAAAATGTCATATTTGGAGAGAAGGATGAAAGAGCAGGGAGTTTACTCACCATCAGAAAAAAGAAACAGTATATGAAACCGGATATTATTTCTGAAGAAATTGTGAAAATTGTAATGATTTTTCTCTTGCAGTATTATGAAAAAATTTCACCTTGGGCTTCTCTTTCCTTAAAATTAAATAACAATAGAAGCCATGTTTCAATAGTCACAAAGTAACAGTAGTATTGATGATGATGGTGGTTCACATGTATAAATAAGGTATTGTGGGTTGAGTACTTCGCTTACGGCCATACCACCCTGAACACGCCCGATCTCGTCCGATCTCGGTAGTTAACCAGGGTCGGGCCTGGTTAGTACTTGGATGGGAGACTGCCTGGGAATACCAGGTGCTGTAAGCTTTCGAATTTTCTTGCAACCAGAAGGGTGCTGTTGCTGCTCTTCACAGGAGAAACATCTTGGAAGAACAGGGTGGAATCACCATCAAAGAAAAAACAGGATATGGAACACACACATCATCACTGAAGGAAGAGAGCGAAACATTCAAATGACTTTTGACAGTCAAAAAACTACTTTATTCATGCAATAGTAACAAATCATTCACAAAATGTCATATTTGGAGAGAAGGATGAAAGGGCAGGGAGTTTACTCACCATCAGAAAAAGAAACAGTATGTGAAACCCGGATATTATTTCTGAAGGAAATTGTGAAAATTGTAAATGATTTTCTCTTGCAGTATTATGAAAAAATTTCACCTTGGGCTTCTCTTTCCTTAAAATTAAATAACAACCAAACCATGTTTCAATAGTCACAAAGTAACAGTAGTATTGTTGTTAGTTCACATGTATAAATAAGGTATTGTGGGTTGGAGTCCTTCGCAAGGCCATACCACCCTGAACACGCCGATCTCGTCGATCTCGGAAGTTAACCAGGAGTCGGGCCTGGTTAGTACTTGGATGGAGACCTCCTGGGAATACCAGGTGCTGTAAGCTTTTTCGAATTTTCTTTGCAACCAGAAGATGGTGCTGTTGCTGCTGCTTCACAGGAGAAACATCTTGGAAAGAACAGGGTGGACTCACCATCAAAGAAAAAACAGGATATGGAACACACATCATCACTGAAGGAGAGCGAAACATTCAAATGACTTTTGACAGTCAAAACACTACTTTATTCATGCAATAGTAACATATCATTCTCAAAATGTCATATTTGGAGAGAAGGATGAAAAAGAGCAGGGGAGTGTACTCACCATCAGAAAAAAACAGTATGTGAAACCGGATATTATTTCTGAAGGAAATTATTGAAAATTATGATTTTTCTCTTGCAGTATTATGACAAAATTTCACCTTGGAAGCTATATTTCCTTAAAAATTAAATAACAATAGAAGCCATGTTTCAATAGTCACAAAGTAACAGTAGTATTGATGATGATGGTGGTTTCACATGTATAAATAAGGTAATTGTGGAGTTGAGTACTTCGCTTACGGCCATACCCTGAACACGCCGATCTCGTCCGATCTCGGTAGTTAACCAGGAGTCGGGCCTGGTTAGTACTTGGATGGGAGACTGCCTGGGAATACCAGGTGCTGTAAGCTTTCGAATTTTCTTTGCAACCAGAAGAGGGTGCTGTTGCTGCTGCTTCACAGGAGAAACATCTTGGAAAGAACAGAAAAGGGTGGAATCACCATCAAAGAAAAAACAGGATATGGAGACACACATCATCACGGAAGGAAGGGCGGAAACATTCAAATGTTTTTGACTGTCAAAAAACTACTTTATTCATGCAATAGTAACAAATCATTCACAAATGTCATATTTGGAGAGAAGGATGAAAGGGCAGGAGTTTATACCATCAGAAAAAGAAACAGTATGTGAAACCGGATATTATTTCTGAAGGAAATTATTGAAAATTGTAATGATTTTTCTCTTGCAGTATTAGCAATAAAATTTCACCTTAGGCTTCTCTTTTCCTTAAATTAAATAACAATAGAAGCCGTATTCCAATAGTCACAAGTAACAGTAGTATTGATGATGATGGTGGTTCACATGTATAAATAAAGGTATTGTGGGTTAGTGCGCCGCTTACGCCATACCACCTGAACACGCCCGATCTCGTCGATCTCGGTAGTTAACCAGGGTCGGGCCTGGTTAGTAGGGAGACTGCCTGGGAATACCAGGTGCTGTAAGCTTTTCCGAATTTTCTTTGCAGCTTAGAAGAGAGGGTGCTGTTGCTGCTGCTTCACAGGAGAAACATCGCTTGGAAGAACAGGGTGGAATCACCATCAAAGAAAAACAGGATATGGAACATCATCACGGAAGGAAAAGCGAAACATTCAAATGACTTTTGACTGTCAAAAACTACTTTATTCATGCAATAGTAACAAATCATTCACAAAATGTCATATTTGGAGAGAAGGATGAAAGGGCAGGGAGTTATCACCATCAGAAAAAGAAACAGTATGTGAAACCGGATATTATTTCTGAAGGAAATTATTGAAAATTGTAATGATTTTTCTCTTGCAGTATTATGACAAAAATTTCACCTTGGGCCTCTCTTTCCCTTAAAATTAAATAACAATAGAATCCATGTTTCAATAGTCACGAAACATATTAGTAGTGATGATGGTGGTGGTTCACATGTATAAATAAGGTATTGTGGGTTGGAGTCCTTCGCTTACGGCCCATACCACCCTGAACATGCCCGATCTCGTCCGATCTCGGAAGTTAACCAGGGTCGGGCTGGATTGAGTACTTGGATGGAGACCTCCTGGGAATGCAGGTGCTGTAAGCTTTTCGAATTTTCTTTGCAACCAGAAGATGGTGCTGTTGCTGCTGCTTCTGAGGCTTATCTTGGAAAACCCAGGAGTGGACTAACCATCAAAGAAAAAACGGAATATGGAACACACATCATCACTGAAGGAAGAAGAAGCGAAACATTCAAATGACTTTTGACAGTCAAAACACTACTTTATTCATGCAATAGTAACAAATCGTTCTCAAATGTCATATTTGGAGAGAAGGATGAAAGAGCAGGAGTTTACTCACCATCAGAAAAAGAAATGATATGTGAAACCGGATATTATTTCTGAAGGAAATTATTGAAAATTGTAATGATTTTCTCTTGCAGTATTATGACAGATTTCGCGTTAGGCTCTCTTTCCTTAAAATTAAATAACAATAGACACCAAGTTTCAATGATCCCAGAAGCAACAGTAGTATTGATGATGGTGGTGGTTCCCCCATGTATAAATAAGGTATTGTGGGTTGAGTCCTTCGCTTACGGCCATACCACCCTGAACATGCCCGATCTCGTCCGATCTCGGGAAGTTAACCAGGAGTCGCGCCTGGTTAGTACTTGGATGGGAACCTCCTGGGAATACCAGGTGCTGTAAGCTTTTCGAATTTTCTTTGCAACCAGCAGAGGAGCTGTTGCTGCTGCTTCACAGGAGAAACATCTTGGAAAGAACAGAATTGGACTCACCATCAAAAGAAAAAAACAGGATATGGAACACACACATCATCACTACAGAAGGAAGATAAGCGAAACATTCAATGACTTTTGACAGTCAAAACACTACTTTATTCATGCAATAGTAACATATCATTCTCACAATGTCATATTTGGAGAGAAGGATGAAAGAGCAGGAGTATACTCACCATCAGAAAAAGCAGTATGTGAAACCGGATATTATTTCTGAAGGAAATTATTAAGAAAATTGTAATGATTTTTCTCTTGCAGTATTATGACAAGATTTCACCTTGGGCTTCTCTTTCCTTAAAATTAAATAACAATAAGCCAAGTTTCAATAGTCACGAAGCAACAGTAGTATTGATGATGATGGTGGTTCACATGTATAAATAAGGTATTGTGGGTTGAGTACTTCGCTTATGGCCATACCACCTGAATAAGCCCGATCTCGTCCGATCTCGGAAGTTAACCAGGGCGGGCCTGGTTAGTACTTGGATGAGGAGACTGCCTGGGGAGAAATGCCAGGTGCTGTAAAGCTTTCAATTTTCTTTGCAACCAGAAGAGGTGCTGTTGCTGCTGCTTCACAGGAGAAACATCTTGGAAAGAACAGGGTGGAATCACCATCAGAAAAAACAGGATATGGAACACACACATCATCACTGAAGGAGGAGAGCGAAACATTCCAAATGACTTTTGACAGTCAAAACACTACTTTATTCATGCAATATTAACATATCATTCTCAAAATGTCATATTTGGAGAGAAGGATGAAAAGAGCAGGAGTGTACTCACCATCAGAAAAAGAAACAGTATGTGAAACCGGATATTATTTCTGAAGGGGAAATTATTGAAAAATTGTAATGATTTTCTTGCAGTATTATGACAAAATTTCACCTTAGGCTTCTCTTTCCTTAAAATTAAAAATAACAATAGAAGCCATGTTTCAGCTAGTCACAAAGTAACAGTAGTATTGATGATGATGGTGGTTCACATGTATAAATAAGGTATTGTGGGTTGAGTCAGCCAGCTTCACAGCCATACCACCTGAACATGCCGATCTCGTCCGATCTCGGAAGCTAACCAGGTCGGGCCTGGTTAGTACTTGGATGGGAGACCTGGGAATACTGGGTGCTGTAAGCTTTTTCAATTTTCTTTGCAACCAGAAGAGGGTGCTGTTGCTGCTGCTTCACAGGAGAAACATCTTGGAAAAGAGCAATTGGACTCTGCATCAAAGAAAAAACAGGATATGGAACACACACATCATCACTGAAGGAAGAGAAGCGAAACATTCAAATGACTTTTTGACAGTCAAAACACTACTTTATTCATGCAATAGTAACATATCATTCCTCAAAATGTCATATTTGGAAGAAGGATGAAGCAGGAAGTTTACTCACCATCAGAAAAACAATATATGAAACCCGGATAATATTTCTGAAGGAAATTATTGAAAATTGTAATGATTTTCTCTTGCAGTATTATGACAAGATTTCACGTTGGGCTTCTCTTTCCTTAAAAAATTAAATAACAATAGAAACCAAGTTTCAATAGTCAAAGCAACAATGGTATTGATGATGATGGTGGTTCACATGTATAAATAAAATTATTGTGGGTTGAGTACTTCGCTTACGGCCATACCACCCTGAACACGCCGATCTGCGTCCGATCTCATTAGTTAACCAGGGTCAGGCCTGGTTAGTACTTGGATGGGAGACTGCCTGGGAATACCAGGTGCTGTAAGCTTTTCGAATTTTCTTTGCAACCCAGAAGAGGTGCTGTTGCTGCTGCTTCACAGTAGAAACATCTTGGAAAGAACAGGTGGAATCACCATCAAAGAAAAAACAGGATATGGAACACACACATCATCACTGAAGGAAGAGAGCGAAACATTCAAATGACTTTTGACAGTCAAAAAACTACTTTATTCATGCAATAGTAACAAATCATTCACAAAATGTCATATTTGGAGAGGAAGGATGAAAGGGCAGAGTTTACTCACCATCAGAAAAAGAAACAGTATGTGAAGACCCGGATATTATTTCTGAAAATTATTAGTGTAATGATTTTCTCTTGCAGTATTATGACAAAATTTCACCTTGGGCCTCTCTTTCCTTAAAATTAAATAACAATAGAAACCATGTTTCAATAGTCGCAAAGTAACAGTAGTATTGATGATGATGGTGGTTCACCAGCATGTATAAATAAGGTATTGTGGGTTGGGTCCTTCGCCACGGCCCATACCACCCTGAACACGCCGATCTCGTCCGATCTCGAGAGAGTTAACCAGAGGTCAGGCCTGGTTAGTACTTGAATGGGAGACCTCTAGAATACCAGGTGCTGTAAGCTTTTCCAATTTTCTTTGCAACCAGAAGATGGTGCTGTTTTAACAACTTCCACAGGAGAAAGGCTTATCTTAGAGGAAAGAACAGGGTGGACTCACCATCAAAGAAAAAACAGGATATGGAACACACACATCATCACTGAAGGAAGAAGCGAAACATTCAAATGACTTTTGACAGTCAAAACACTACTTTATTCATGCAATAGTAACAAATCATTCTCAAAATGTCATATTTGGAGAGAAGGATGAAAGAGCAGAGTTTACTCACCATCAGAAAAAGAAACAGTATATGTGAAACCCGGATATTATTTCTAGAAGAAATTATTGAAAATTATTGATTTTTCTCTTGCAGTATAATGACAAAATTTCACCTTGAGCTTCTCTTTCCTTAAAATTAAATAACAATAAAAACCATGTTTCAATAGTCACAAAGTAACAGTAGTATTATTTGATGATGGTGGTTCACATGTATAAATAAGTATTGTGGGTTAAGTCCTTCGCTTACGGCCATACCACCTAGACACCCCGATCACACCGTCCGATCTCGGAAGCTAACCAGAATCGGACCTGGTTAGTACTTGGATAAGGAGACACTCCTGGGAATACCAGGTGCTGTAAGCTTTCAGATTTTCTTTGCAACTTGAAGATGGTGCTGTTGCTGCTGCTTCACAGGAGAAACATCTTGGAAAGAGCAGGGTGGACTAACCATCAAAAGAAAAAAGGAAACAGGATATGAACACATCATCACTGGAAGGAAGAAGGCGAAACATTCAAATGACTTTTTGACAGTCAAAACACTACTTTTATTCATGCAATAGTAACATATCATTCTCAAAATGTCCTTATTTGGAAAGAAGGATGAAAGAGCAGGGGAGTTTACTCACCGTAGAGAAAAGAAACAGTATGTGAAACCCGGATAATATTTCTGAAGGAAATTATTGAAAATTATAATGATTTTCTCTTGCAGTATTATGACTAGATTTCACGTTGAAACTACTCTTTCCTTAAAATTAAATAACAATAGAAACCAAGTTTCAATAGTCACGAAAGCAACAGTAGTATTGATGATGATGGTGGTTCACATGAATAAATAAGGTATTGTGGGTTGCGTCCTTCGCTTACGGCCATACCACCCTGAACATGCCCGATCTCATCCGATCTCGAAATAACCAGGGTCGGAGCCTGGTTAGTGCCCAGATGGGAGACGCCTGGGAATACCAGGTGCTGTAAGCTTTCGAGTTTTCTTTGCAACCAGCAGAGGTGCTGTTGCCTGCTGCTTCACAGGAGAAACATCTTGGAAAGAGCAGGGTGGACTCACCATCAAAGAAAAACAGGATATGGAACACACACATCATCACTGAAGGAAGAGAAGCGAAACACTCAAATGACTTTTGACAGTCAAACACTACTTACTTCATGCAATAGTAACATATCATTCTCAAAATGTCATATTTGGAGAGAAGGATGAAAGAGCAGGAGTTTACTCACCATCAAGAAAAAGAAACAGTATATGAAACGGATATTATTTCTGAAGGAAATTATTGAAAATTGTAATGATTTTTCTCTTGCAGTATTATGACAAATTTCACCTTGGGCTTCTCTTTCCTTAAAATTAAATAACAATAGAAACCATGTTTCAATAGTCACAAAGTAACAGTAGTATTGATGATGATGGTGGTTCACATGTATAAATAAGGTATTGTGGGTTGGAGTCCTTGGCCAGGCCATACCACCTGAACACGCCCGATCTGCGTCCGATCTCGGGAGAGCTAACCAGGAGTCGGGCCTGGTTGAAGTACTTGGTGGGAGACCTCCTGGGAATACCAGGTGCTGTAAGCTTTTCGAATTTTCTTTGCAACAGAAGATGGTGCTGTTGCTGCTGCTTCTGGAGAAACATCTTGGAAAGGAAACAGAAATTGGACTCACCATCAAAGAAAAAAAACAGGATATGGAACACACACATCATCACTGAAGGAAGATAGCGAAACATACAAATGACTTTGACAGTCAAAGCTCTACTTTATTCATGCAATAGTAACATATCATTCTCAAAATGTCATATTTGGAGAGAAGAATGAAAGAGCAGGAGTTTACTCACCATCAGAAAAAGAAACAGTATGTGAAACCGGATATTATTTCTGAAGGAAATTATTGAAAATTATAATGATTTTCTCTTGCAGTATTACAGCAAGATTTCACCTTGGGCTTCTCTTTCCTTAAAATTAAATAACAATAGAAACCAAGTTTCAATAGTCACGAAGCAACAGTAGTAGTGATGATGGTGGTGGTTCACATGTATAAATAAGGTATTGTGGGTTGAGGTACTTAAACACGGCCATACCACCTGAACCGCCCGATCTCGTCCGATCTCGGGAAGCTAACCAGGTTTGGGCCCTGGTTGGTACTTGGATGGGAGACCGCCTGGGAATGCAGGTGCTGTAAAGCTTTTCAATTTTGTTTGCAACCAGCAGAGGGCTGTTGCTGCTGCTTCACAGGAAACATCTTGGAAAGAGCAGGGTGGACTCACCATCAAAGCAGGATATGGAACACACACATCATCACTGAAGGAGGAGGCGAAACATTCAAATGACTTTTGACAGTCAAACACTACTTTATTCATGCAATGGCTAACATATCCCATTCTCAAAATGTCATATTTGGAGAAGAAGGATGAAAGAGCAGGAGTATACTCACCATCAGAAAAAGAAACAGTATGAAACCCGGATATTATTTCTGAAGAAATTGTGAAAATTGTAATGATTTTTCTCTTGCAGTATTATGACAAGATTTCGTTGAGCTTCTCTTTCCTTAAAATTAAATAACAATAGACACCAAGTTTCAATAGTCACGAAGCAACAGTAGTATTGATGATGGTGGTGGTTCATGTATAAATAAGGTATTGTGGGTTGAGTCCTTAAACACGGCCCATACCACCTGAACATGCCGATCTCGTCCGATCTCGGAAGCTAACCAGGGTCGGGCCTGGTTAGTACTTGGATGGGAGACCTCCTGGGAATACCAGGTGCTGTAAGCTTTTTCGAATTTTCTTTGCAGCAGAAGATGGTGCTGTTGCTGCTGCTTCACAGGAGAAACATCTTGGAAAGAGCAGGAGTGGACTCACCATCAAGAAAAAACAGGATATGGAACACACATCATCCCTGAAGGAGAGAATGGCAAAACATTCAAATGACTTTTGACAGTCAAAACACTACTTTATTCATGCAATGTAACATATCATTCTCAAATGTCATATTTGGAGAGAAGGATGAAAGAGCAGAGGTTTACTCACCATCAGAAAAAGAAACAGTATGTGAAACCGGATATTATTTCTGAAGGTAATTATTGAAAATTATGACGTTTTCTCTTGCAGTATTATGAAAAGAAATTTCACCTTGGGCTTCTCTTTCCTTAAAATTAAATAACAATAGAAGCCATGTTTCCAATAGTCACAAAGTAACAGTAGTATTGATGATGATGGTGAGATTCATGTATAAATAAGGTATTGTAGGTTGAGTCCTTCGCTTCACGGCCATACCACCCTAGACACGCCCGATCTCGTCCGATCTCGGAAGTTAACCAGGAGTCGGGCCTGGATTAGTACTTGGATGGGAGACCTCCTGGGAATACCAGGTGTAAGCTTTTCGAATTTTCTTTGTAACCAGCAGAGGAGTGCTGTTGCTGCTGCTTCACAGAGAAAAATCTTGGAAAGAACAGGGTGGACTCACCATCAAAGAAAAAACAGGATATGGAACACACACATCATCACTGAAGGAAGAGAGCGAAACATTCAAATGACTTTGACAGTCAAAACTACTTTATTCGTACCCAATAGTAACAAATCATTCTCAAAATGTATTTGGAGAGGAAGGATGAAAAAGAGCAGGAGTTACTCACCATCAGAAAAAGAAACAGTATGTGAAACCGGATATTATTTCTGAAGGAAATTATTGAAAATTATAATGATTTTTCTCTTGCAGTATTATGACAAAATTTCACCTTGGGCTTCTCTTTCCTTAAAATTAAATAACAATGAGAAACCAAGTTTCAATAGTCACGAAGCAACAGTAGTATTGATGATGGTGGTGGTTCACATGTATAAATAAGGTATTGTGGTGGAGTCCTTCGCTTACGGCCATACCACTGAACACGCCCGATCTCGTCCGATCCTGAGCCCAACAGGGTTGGGCCTGGTTAGTACTTGGATGGGAGACTGCCTGGGAATACCAGGTGCTGTAGCTTTCAAATTTTCTTTGCAACCAGCAGATGGTGCTGTTGCTGCTGCTTCACAGGAAAAACATCTTGGAAAGAGCAGGCTGGACTCACCATCAAAGAAAAAACAGGATATGGAACACACACATCATCACTGAAGGAAGAGAGCGAAACATTCAAATGACTTTTGACAGTCAAAACACTACTTTATTCATGCAATAGTAACATATCATTCTCAAAATGTCATATTTGAAGAGAAGGATGAAAGGGCAGGGAGTATACTCACCATCAGAAAAAGAAACAGTATGTGAAACCCGGATATTATTTCTGAAGGAAATTGACCCAGAAAATTGTAATGATTTTCTCTTGCAGTATCATGACAAGATTTCACCTTGGGCTTCTCTTTCCTTAAATTAAATAACAATAGAAACCAAGTTTCAATAGTCACGAAGCAACAGTAGTATTGATGATGATGGTGGTTCACATGTATAAATAAGGTATTGTGGGTTGAGTCCTTCGCTTACGGCCATACCACACCCTAGACATACCCGTCTCGTCCGATCTCGGAAGCTAACCAGGTCAGACCTGGTTGCTACTTGGATGGGAGACAGCCTGGGAATACCAGGTGTAAGCTTTTTCGAATTTCTTTGCAACCAGAAGAGGGTGCTGTTGCTGCTGCTTCACAGGAGAAACATCTTGGAAAGAACAGGGTGGACTCACCATCAAGAAAAACAGAATTATGGAACACACACATCATCACTGAAGGAAGAGAGCGAAACATTCAAATGACTTTTGACAGTCAAAACACTACTTTATTCATGCAATAGTAACAAATCATTCTCAAATCTTCATATTTGGAGAGAAGGATGAAAAAGAGCAGAGTTTACTCACCATCAGAAAAAAACAGTATGTGAAACCCGGATATTATTTCTGAAGGAAATTATTGAAAATTGTAATGATTTTTCTCTTGCAGTATTATGACAAGATTTCACGTTGGGGCTTCTCTTTCCTTAAATTAAATAACAATAGACACCAAGTTTCAATAGTCACGAAGCAGCAGTAGTATTGATGATGGTGTGGGGTTAACATGTATAAATAAGGTGTGGGTTGAGTCCTTCGCTTACGGCCATAACACCTGAACATGCGATCTCGTCCGATGTGGAAGCTAACCAGGGTCGGGCCTGGTTAATTACTTGGATGGGAGACCGCCTGGGAATACCAGTGCTGTAAGCTTTTTCGAGTTTTCTTTGCAACCAGCAGAGGAGTGCTGTTGCTGCTGCTTCACAGGAGAAACATCTTGGAAAGAGCAGAATTGGACTCACCATCAAAAGAAAAAACAGTTATGGAACACACACATCATCACTGAAGGAAGAGAGCGAAACATTCAAATGACTTTTTGACAGTCAAAACACTACTTTATTCATGCAATAGTAACAAAATCATTCTCTAAATGTCATATTTGGAGAGAAGGATGAAAGAACAGAGTTTACTCACCATCAGAAAAAGAAACAGTATGTGAAACCGGATATTATTTCTGAAGGAAATTATTGAAAGTGTAATGATTTTTCTCTTGCAGTATTATGACAAGATTTCACGTTGGGCTTCTCTTTCATGCAAAATTAAATAACAATAGAAACCATGTTTCAATAGTCACGCGAAGCAACAGTAGTATTGATGATGGTGGTGGTTCACATGTATAAATAAGGTATTGTGGGTTGGAGTCCTTAAGCTTCACGGCCATACCACCCTGAACATGCCGATCTCGTCTGATCTCGGAAGCTAGCCATGGTCGGGCCTGGTTAGTACTTGGATGGGGAGACCGCCTGGGAATACCAAGGTGCTCCTAAGCTCTTCGAATTTTCTTTGCAACCAGCAAGGGTGCTGTTGCTGCTGCTTCACAGGAGAAACATCTTGGAAAGAGCAGAATTGGACTCACCATCAAGAAAAAATAGGATATGGAACACACATCATCACTGAAGGAAGAGAGCGAAACACTCAAATGACTTTTGACAGTCAAAACACTACTTAATTCATGCAATAGTAACATATCATTCTCAAAATGTCATATTTGGAGAGAAGGATGAAAGAGCAGGGAGTATACTCACCATCAGAAAAAGAAACAGTATGTGAAACCCGTGTTGTGCCATAATGCATCAAACGTGATACCATAAAATGGTGTGCCTTTCGGCATTCAATAAATTTGGTTATCAAGATAAAAATATTAAATATTAATATTTTATTATTAATATTAAATATGCTGAATTGATTAAAGTTATAAGGCACCACCTTCAAAGGAAGTGAAAAGAATGGCAATTTATTGATTAAGAAGTCTCATAAAGGTTCTAACTGCAAATTTGGAACTCTGATTAACAATTAAATTAATAACATAACCAAATTACCCTATAGATAGTTAGCTAAGTTGAAGATATGGGGTTCTTGACGAAGTGTGAGGTTGGCGAAATTCACTTATGCAACATTAATAAGAAAACATTTGTGAAAGAAAAACATTTATTATAGATATAATAAGTATAAAAACACAAATTACTACTTGGTATAATTGCTAAACAAAGATAGGTATGTGTGTATACATGTGTGTGTGTCTGTGTGAGTCAGCGTGCTTTCAAGATGGTGGCTGGCCAAGAGATAACACCCCTTCCCCACCTGTGGAATGTTTACGACCTGTAGAGCTAATGAGGTGAAGAGTTATGCGTGTGTGTCTGTGTGTGTGCCAAATTAGAGGAAGTTACTAGATTGGATGCAACGAAAGACTGTAGAAGAGAGCATAACAGACTAACATTACTTTCTCAATAACTTGTACCCAAAATACCACAACACCACAAATCAAACTTATACACCTCACACAGAATCGAATAAACAGTCTTGTAGCCTATTATGGTGTAAGCCCAGTTGTTACCAGTCCGTGGAAAGGGAAAAGCGGAAGTTGCTGTGCAGTTCGCAGTTTTTGTAACCGTCTTGCTAGTTTCGGTTGAGTTCAGTTCAGTTGCTGAAGTTTGCCAGCAGGACATCAGTCGCTGCTAGGGCGTTGGTAGAGCTTGGAGGCGGAGGTTTCCTTGAGTGAGATGAGCTGGAAGCTGCACCTTTGTGCTCCTCTCGAAGAGTTGGATGGGAAGAGAAGATGTGAGCTGGAGAAAGGCTCCACAGCCTTCCCTCCTGTGGAAGGATCGTAGGAAGAGGCAGAAGAAACCAGCCTTCTCTCTCATGGGGAGTTTGGCAAGAGAGATCAGCCACAAGCTGGAGAACCTGGCCCATATTGGCCCGGTGACCTCACAGGTCATGGGGTCAGAGTAATGGGAGTTGAAACCTGTGTCCCTGGGGGTTTCACCCCTCTGTGTGTGGTGTTGCCTGCTGGGAGACTGAGTTCCTTGCTCTGGTTTTGTGGCCCCTGGGAGACGGAGTCCTGGGGGGAACATCGGCTTCGGGTTTGATGGCACATGTAGGCCAAAATTAATGGTTTCACACAAAACCATGGCCCAACATCCCCCTTCGTTCTCAGGATCGCACCTGGCGTAGGTTCCTGAGGCGAGCAGATTATGTTTAGTCCAAAGCTGGAAAAGTCAATTGTGATTCATTTGGATTGTCACATCTGGGCATTTGTGTATACTATCTAGTTTGGCTAAGCAAGATTCAAATTAGACCGATAATTCAGATTACAATGACAATTACAATATGAATAACCTGTGCTCTTCACTAGGTTGGGAGAAAAAGGAAAATAAGACATTGTAAATTGTAAGATAAGATGCAGAGAGAGTAGCCACATTACAATGATAGGTCATTTTGGAATATCCAAGAGTTTTGTTCACTCTTGAGTCCTACTCAATGTAGTACCTCAGTCTGATCTATTAGACTTAACAATTTTAATCTTCAGCAGGTTTTCCTGCGAGTTGTCATAATTTTCAAAGTCTCAAGAGTAAATGACTGTATCATTGTTCCTGCCAGAATATGCTAATGTCTAACATGTGGTATGGACTTCATTATTATAAATGGAAAGTAGTCGATCAAACATATTTACAAAGTTAGCAGTGGTATATAAGTTTAATCCAGAATTTAGGTTTGAAGTTTGCTGCTGTTGCTAACAAAACAGTTTTCTATTAACTGCAAGAAACTTAACTCTCTGTCAGTACAGGAGTTAACTGTGTTGGTTATGGCCGTGAGACGAGCTCTGGATCGCCTGTGTAGTCGTGGCTCAGGGCCGTAACGCTCTGAGGCCAGAGTCCAGGAGGACTTCAGAGCGCTGTCACTGTGTGCTCAAGGTCATATACTATTTTAAGCTGTACTCAGAGGCAGCTATTCGTCATCTTCGAGTAGTGGTCAGTTGTCTGAGCCCAGAATTTCAGAGTATGGCTTCCTACAGCTTCTACTGTGGGAATGCCCTATCTCTGGAAGCTAGTGGACATGGCGTGTGCGCTCAGTGTCCTACGCTGCCTGTTGTCACCCCCTTCGTTTGTTTTGAGGTGAGATTTGAGGCAGCGGATGAATTCTTTCGTGCTGTTTGTTTTGACGGGCTCGGTTGCACCTACTGTAGCCTTGAAAGTGATAACAGTTTCCCAAGCCACCTGTGTCATCTTTCTGATCTGCTGCATTGAAGGTTTCCCTTGCTGTGTCATCAGTACAACATGTGTGCGTATACATGCTAGGACGTTGGTAGAGCTTGGAGGGCGAGGAGGTTTCCTTGGTGAGATGAGCTGGAAGCTGCACCTTTGTGCTCCTCTCGAAGAGTTGGATGGGAAGAGAAGATGTGAGCTGGAGAAGAGGCTCCACAGCCTTCCCTCCTGTGGAAGGATCGTGAAGAGGCAGAAGAATCCCAACAGCCTTCTCTCCTTAGAGGGTTTTAGCAAGAGAGAGATCGGCGCAGAAGCTGGAGAACCTGGCTTATATTGGCCCAGGTGACCTCACAGGTCATGGGGTCAGAGTGACCAATGGGAGTTAAACCTGTGTCCCTGGGGGGTTTCCACCCCTCTGTGTGAGATTGTTTGCCTGCTGGGGCGGGTTCCTTGCTCTGGTTTAATGGCCCCTGGAGACGGAGTCCTGGGGAACATGCGGCTTCAGGGTTTGATGGCACATGTAGGCCGAAGTGTGGTTTCACACAAAACCATGGCCAACATCCCAACCGTTCTCAGGATCGCACCTGACATTGGGTTCCTGAGGGCGAACTCCAGACATGTTTAGTCCAAAGCTGGAAAAGTCAATTGTCAGTTCATTTGGATTACATGCATCTGAGCATTTGTGTATACTATCTAGTTTGTGAGAAACAAGATTCAAATTAGACAAAATAATTCAGATTACAATGACAGTACAATATGAATAACCTGTCTCTTCACTAGGTTAGGGAGAAAAAGGAAGAAATAAGACATTGTAGGTGTAAGATAAGATGCAGAGAGTGGCACGTACAATGATAAGGTCATTTTGGAATGTCCAAGAGTTTTGTTCCTCATGGAATCCTACTCAATGTAGTACTCAGTCTGATCTGTTAGACTTAACATTTTAATCTTCAGCAGGTTTTCTACGGAAGGTTGTCATAATTTTCAAAGTCTCAAAATCAAATAGCTGTATCATTGTTCCTGTAAGAATATGCTAATGTCCTAACATGTGGTATGGACTTCATTATTATGAAATGGAAAGTAAAAAAATCGATCAAACATATTTACAAGTTAGCATTAGTATATAAGTTTAATCAGAATTTAGGTTTTGAAGTTGCTGCTGTTGCTAACAAAACAGTTTTCCTATTAACTGCAAGAAACTTAACACCTACTGTCAGTACAGGAGTTAACTGTGTTGGTTATGGCCGTGAGAAGCGGCTCTGGATCGCCTGTGAAGTAACCAGGGCCGTAACGCTCTGGGAGCCAGAGTCCAGGAGGACTAAGAGGCGCTTTGTCACTGTGTGCTCGGTCATAACCATATTTTAAACTGTACTCAGAGACGCTGTAATCATCTTCTGAGTAGTGGTCAGTTGTCTGAGCCAGAATTTCAGAGTATGGCTTCCTACAGCTTCTACTGTGGGAATGCCTATCTCTGGAAGCTGGTGGACATGGCGTGTACGCTCAGTGTCCCCTACGCTGCCTGTTGTCACCCCGCCGTTTTGTTTGAGGGTGAGATTTTGAGGCAGCGGATGGGTGCAACACCGTGCTGTTTGTTTGTGGGCTCGGTTACCTACTGTAGTGAAAGTGAGACAGTTTCCCCCGGCCACCTGTGTCATCTTTCGTCTGCTGCATTGAAGGTTTCCCTTGCTGTGTCGTAATTACAACATGTGTGTATACATGGATGTAAGTTACGTAAGAACATGGACTTGAAGGTGGATTTTCTTCTGGGCCGCAGTGGATTTCTTTTCCCTGAGAAATAAACATGCCTCAAGCGTCGAAAATAATCTTTGGGATTTTCGCGAAGCGTGGGCTTTAGTTTGGGATGCTGTAACAATGGATGTGATCTCGTCAGCAGTAGAAGAGAATTCCTCGACTAGTACTTGGCCAGACTCTGTGTAGTTACTTGTGACACTGGAAGGAGTGACTGAGTCTTGTGAACCGCTGTAGAGCTGGTTTTTAACACAAGTCTAACCTTCTCTCTTTCTGTTGCATTTGGCACATCACTTAAGCTGAGATCTAGTTCTCCTAAAGTAATTATCAATGTTGTTATCACAGTTGTCTGGATCAAATTGTTCAATATCTTTAGCTAGAAACTCGAGCCAAATCAAAGCGGAGACACTGTGAGTCCGGGCACGTGCATCACCTGCTCCAGGTTTCTCTGGCTGAGGAGTGCTAAAACATCTTGAAAGGTTGAAGTCCCCCCTTTGGGGGAGTTGTGCACGGAAAAATGTGTCATGCATCCAGTGGATGAAGAAGCATATGAGGCTGAATGTGTTCTTGAAGATGGCTTCATATGTCATCAATGTCAGTGTCAGAGTCAGGGGAGATGGGAGGTTAGGAAGCTGTTTCCTCTTCCCTGTCAGTGGAGGATCAGGGTGACTTAATTCCCGAAGACTTAGGGTCGGATGATTCTGTCCCATCTTGGGAGTGAAGAGGGAGTTAACCGTACACTATCGGAGGAGTGTGAATCGGAATAACCAGAATCGCATTGGTTCAAAAACTGATGTGAGGCCGGGCCTTCTAACCTAAGTTTTAACAATTCCTCCTTGTGTGAAATGAGATCTGACTCTGCCTGAGTGCAGGTCTCTAAATAGTGCAGGGCTTTCTTACTAGCAGTTTGAACCTCCTGGAAAGAAAAGCATTTGCGCTCTTAGAGCCCACAATTTACCTCCTGTTCCATGGCTGCTTTGCTCTGACAGAGCAAGGTTGTCAGAAATTTAGAATCATGCATCTCAACAATGGACCCTTTGATGCTGTTTGTGCATCCCACCTGTAAATTAAGTAGAGAATCTATTTCTTTATTACACTCACTGAAGTTCAACTTGCTGATGAATTCGGGATAGCCAGGGGTCAGGCTCTGTGCTATGGAAAACAAATTGTTCTACACAGGGTTCTCCATTGTTAGTTTCTGAAATTGAAAATTAGATTTACAAGTTTATAAATCAAAAAGCAGTGTGGTTGGCTGGTGTTGCACTGGCAGACACCTTGTGTGGATTTGGTGGTACACTAGCTAGCAAAACTATAGTGCACTACAGGTAAAACAGTTCACCAAACTTTTAATCACTAACTGATATGCAGGGCAGTAACAGTTAGGGGTTCTATAAATTCACAGGGCTGGAAGCACGCTGTGGCTCTTTCTCAGGTTCTCTTATCCAGCAGTGATATGCTTGGCAGAACAGCCAGGTACAAGCACTCTGTTACATAGGGCGGTGTACGCTGTCTTAATTCAAAGCACTTAACAGTTGCAAATTTCACAGCTTGACCAGTTAACATTGAATATGTGATATTCAAATGTTAAAGAAATTCTTAAAGAATTTCAACAGCGAATATTCAACTGGAGTTATTAGCAAGCGATAGCAATCTTTTAAACGTAACACTATGAGGACCTAAAATGGTAGTTTATGAATAATTAATTATTAATAAACATTTAATTTATGAATAAATTAAATTTCACCACAATGCACTTGTTTGTAAATACGGTTGAATGTCTCTCCGGTGGCAGACTAGTGGAATTGAATTCAAACCTTTGGCTTGACTGAAATTCAAAATTCCACTTATTTCTAGCGTTGGCCAAAAATGAAAAGAAATTAATATTGCATAATCATGAATTTTCAACTATTACTCTCCCTCATGTGAGGCACAAATTTTATATTAGTAAAAATGGAAGGAAGAAACAATTAATGTTACATAATTATGAATTTTTTGCCAACTGTGCACCAAATCACCCAGGGGCGCCATTAATATTGGAAAAAATATTATTAAAAATAAAAATTACTAATTGCTAATTAAATAACAATTAATGTTGCATAATTATGAATTTTTGCCAACTATCTCTGCCCACCCAGGGACGCCATTAATGTTGTGCCATAATGCATCAGTGATACCATAAAATGGTGTGCCTTTCGGCATTCAATAAATTTGGTTATCAAGATAAAAAAATATTAAATATTAATATTTTATTATTAATATTAAATAATAACTTTAATTGATTAAAAAGTTACCTCAGAACCTACCCTTCAAAGGAAGTGAAAAAGATAGCTGAATTTATTGATTAAATCTCCCATAAAGGTTCTAACTACAAATTTGGAACTCTGATTAACAATTAAAATTAATAACTATAACCAAAATTACCATATAGATAGTTAGCTAAGTTGAAAGATATGGGGTTCTTGACAGTGTAGAGGTTGGCGAAATTCACTTATACAGCATTAATGGAAAAACATTTGTGAAGGAAAACATTTGTATGAATATAATAAAGTATAAAAACACAAATTACTAACGGTCTAGTGCTAAACAAAGATAGGTATGTGTGTGTATACATGTGTGTGTGTCTGTGTGAGTCAGCGTGCTTTCAAGATGGTGGCTGGCCAAAGAGATAACACCCTTCCCCCACCTATTGGAATGTTTACGACCTGTAGAGCTAATGAGGTGAAGAGTTATCGTGTGTCTGTGTGTGCCAAATTAGAGGAAGTTACTAGATTGGATGCAACAGACTGTGAAGAGCATAACAGACTAACATTACTTTCTCAATATTAACTTGTACCCAAATACCACACAACACACCACAAATCAAACTTATACATCTCACACAGAATCGAATAAACAGTCTTGCTTAGCCTAGTATAATTATTAGGCCCAGTTGTGTTACCAAGTCCGTGGGAAAGGGGAAGCGAGTTGCTGTGCAGTTAGCAGTTTTGTGTCGTCTTGCTAGTTTCGGTTGAGTTCAGTTCAGTTGCTGAAGTTTTGCCAGCAGGACATCGAGTCGCTGCTAGGGCGTTGGTAGAGCTTGGAGGCGGAGGTTTCCTTGGTGAGATGAGCTGGAAGATGCCTTTGTGCTCCTCTCGAAGAGTTGGATGGGAAGAGAAGATGTGAGCTGGAGAAGAGGCTCACAGCCTTCCTCCTGTGGAAGGATCGTAGGAAGAGGCAGAAGGGCTCAACAGCCTTCTCCTTAGAGGAGTTTTAGCAAGAGAGATCGAGCGCGCAAGAAGCTGGAGAACCTGCTTATATTAGCCCGGTGACCTCACAGGTCATGGTCCAGAGTGACAATGGGAGTTGAAACCTGTGTCCCTGGGGGTTTCCACCCCTCTGTGTGAGATTGTTGCCTGCTGGGAGACTGGGTTCCTTGCTCTGGTTTTTAATGGCCCCTGGGAGACGGAGTCCTGGGGGAACATGCGGCTTCAGGGTTTGATGGCACATGTAGGCCGAAGTGTGGTTTCACACAAAACCATGGCCCAACACCCGGATATTATTTCTGAAGGAAATTATTGAAAATTGTAATGATTTTTCTCTTGCAGTATTATGACAAGATTTCACGTTGGGCTTCTCTTTCCTTAAAATTAAATAACAATAGACACCAAGTTTCAAAGTCAAAAGCAACAGTAGTATTGATGATGGTGGTGGTTCATGTATAAATAAGGTATTGTGGGTTGAATCCCTTACGCTTACGGCCATACCACCTGAACATGCCCGATCTCGTCCGATCTCGGAAGCTAACCAGAGGTCGGGCCTGGTTAGCTACTTGGATGGGAGACTGCCTGGGAATACCAGGTGCTGTAAGCTTTCAGATTTCTTTGCAACCAGAAGAGGGTGCTGTAGCTGCTGCTTAGGAGAAATATCTTGGAAAAGAACAGGGTGGACTCACCATCAAAGAAAAACAGGATATAGAACACACACATCATCACTGAAGGAAGAAGAATGAGAAACATTCAAATGACTTTTGACAGTCAAAACACTACTTTATTCATGCAATAGTAACATATCATTCTCAAAATGTCATATTTGGAGAGAAGGATGAAAAGAAACAGGGGATTACTCACCATCAGAAAAAGAAACAGTATATAAAACCGGATATTATTTCTGAAGGAAATTATTGAAAAGTATGAAATTTTCTCTTGCAGTATTATGACAAAATTTCACCTTGGGCTTCTCTTTCCCTTAAAACTAAATAACAATACAAACCATGTTTCAATAGTCACAAAGTAACAGTAGTATTGATGATGATGGTGGTTCACATGTATAAATAAGGTATTGTGGGTGGAGTCCTTCGCTTATGGCCATACCACCCTGAATTCGCCCGATCTCGTCTGATCTCGGAAGCTAACAGGAGTCGGGCCTGGTTAGTACTTGAATGGAAGACCGCCTGGGAATACCGTGTAAGCTTTAGAATTTTTTGAAACCAGAGGGGGTGCTGTTGCTGCTGCTTCACAGGAGAAACATCTTGGAAAGAACAGGTGGACTCACCATCAAAGAAAAAACAGGATATTAAACACACACATCATCACTGAAGGAAGGAAATGAAACATTCAAATGACTTTTGACAGTCAAAACACTACTTTATTCATGTAATAGTAACATATCATTCTCAAAATGTCATATTTGGAGAGAAGGATGAAAAAGAGCAGAGTTACTCACCATCAGAAAAAGAAACAGTATGTGAAACCGGATATTATTTCTGAAGGAAATTATTGAAAGTGTAATGATTTTTCTCTTGCAGTATTATGACAAGATTTCACGTTGGGCTTCTCTTTCCTTAAATTAAATAACAATAGACACCAATGTTGGGCCATGGTTTTGTGTAAACCACACTTGGCCTACATGTGCCATCAAACCCTGAAGCCGCATGTTCCCCAGGACTCCGTCTCCCAGGGGCCATTAAAAACCAGAGCAAGGAACTCAGTCTCCCAGCAGGCAACAACTTCACACAGAGGGGTGGAAAACCCCCCAGGGACACAGGTTTCAACTCCCATTGGTCACTCTGGACCCCATGACCTGTGAGGTCACCGGGCCAATATAAGCCAGGTTCTCCAGCTTCTTGCTCGATCTCTCTCTTGCTAAAACCCCTCTAAGGAGAGAAGGCTGTTGAGCCTCTTCTGCCTCTTCCTACGATCCTTCCACAGGAGGGAAGGCGGTGGAGCCTCTTCTCCAGCTCACATCTTCTCTTCCCATCCAACTCTTCGAGAGGAGCACAAAGGTGCAGCTTCCAGCTCATCTCACCAAGGAAACCTCCTCGCCCTCCAAGCTCTACCAACGTCCTAGCAGCGACTCGATGTCCTGCTGGCAAACTTCAGCAACTGAACTGAACTCAACCGAAACCAGCAAGACGACACAAAACTGCGAACTGCACAGCAACTTCCGTTTTCCCCTTTCCACGGACTGGTAACACAACTGGGCTTAATAATTATACTAGGCTAAGCAAGACTGTTTATTCGATTCTGTGTGAGGTTTATAAGTTTGGTTTGTGGTGTTGTGATATTTTGGGTACAAGTTATTGAGAAAGTAATGTTAGTCTGTTATGCTCTTCACAGTCTTTCGTTGCATCCAATCTAGTAACTTCCTCTAATTTGGCACACACACAGACACACGCATAACTCCTCACCTCATTATCTCTACAGGTCGTAAACATTCCAATAGGTGGGGGAAGGGTGTTATCTCTTTGGCCAGCCACCATCTTGAAAGCACGCTGACTCACACAGACACACACACATGTATACACACATACCTATCTTTGTTTAGCAATTAGACCGTTAGTAATTTGTGTTTTTATACTTTATTATATTCATAATAAATGTTTTTCTTTCACAAATGTTTTTCCATTAATGTTGCATAAGTGAATTTCGCCAACCTCTACACTGTCAAGAACCCCATATCTTTCAACTTAGCTAACTATCTATATGGTAATTTTGGTTATAGTTATTAATTTAATTGTTAATCAGAGTTCCAAATTTGTAGTTAGAACCTTTATGAGACTTAATCAATAAATTGGCTATCTTTTCCCTTCCTTTGAAGGGTGGTGCCCGAGGTAACTTTAATCAATTAAAGTTATTATTTAATATTAATAATAAAATATTAATATTTAATATTTTTATCTTGATAACCAAATTTATTGAATGCCGAAAGGCACACCATTTTATGGTATCACGTTTGATGCATCATGGCACAACATTAATGGCGTCCCTGGGTGGACAGAGTACAGTTGGCAAAAATTCATAATTATGTAACATTAATTAGTAATTTTTATTTTTAATAATTTTTTCCAACATTAATGGCGTCCCTGGGTGGACGGAGTACAGTTGGCAAAAATTCATAATTATGTAACATTAATTGTTGTTATTTAATTAGCAATTAGTAATTTTTATTTTTAATAATTTTTTCCAACATTAATGGCGTCCCTGGGTGGACGGAGTACAGTTGGCAAAAATTCATAATTATGTAACATTAATTGTTTTTTCCTCTTCCATTTTTGGCTAACATAAATGGTGCCCCCGCATGAGGGAGAGTACAGTTGAAAAATTCATAATTATGCCATATTAATTTGTTTTCATTTTCGGCAAACGCCAGAAATAAGTGGAATTTTGAATTTTCAGTCAAGCCAAAGGTTTGAATTCAATTCCACTAGTCTGCCACCGGAGTAGACATTCAACCGTATTTACAAACAAGTGCATTGTGGTGAAATTTAATTTATTCATAAATTAAATGTTTATTAATAATTAATTATTCATAACTACCATTTTAGGTCCTCATAGTGTTACGCTAAAAGATTGCTATCGTTGCTAATAACTCCAGTTGAATATTCGTTGTTGAAATTTTAAGAATTTCTTTTAACATTTGAATATCACATATTCAATGTTAACTGGTCAAGCTGTGAAATTTCCTGTAACTGTTAAGTGCTTTTGAATTAAGACATAGCGTGCCACCGGCCCTATGTAACAGAGCTTGTACCTGGCTGTTACTGCCAAGCATATCAGCCCAAGTTGGATAAGAGAACCTGAGAAAGAGCCACAGCGTGCTTCCAGCCCTGTGAATTTATAGAACCCCTAACTGTTACTGCCCTGCATATCAGTTAGTGATTAAAAGTTTGGTGAACTGTTTAATCCACCATAGTTTGGTTAGGCTAGTGTACGACCAAATCCACACTACCAGGTGTCTGCCAGTGCAACACCAAAGCCAACCACACTGCTTTTTGATTTATAAACTTGTAAATCTAATTTTCAATTTCAGAACCAACAATGGAGAACCCCTGTGTAGAACAATTTGTTTTTTCCATAGCACAGAGCCTGACCCCTGGCTATCCTGAATTCATCAGTAAGTTGAACTTCAGTGAGTGTAATAAAGAAATAGATTCTCTACTTAACGACAGGGGTGATGCACAAACAGCATCAAAGGGTCCATTGTTGAGATGCATGATTCTAAATTTCCACAGGCAAATCAACCTTGCCTGTCAGAGCAAAGCAGCTGTGGAACAGGAGGTAAATGCCCTAAGAGCGCAAAATGCTTTTCTTTTCCAGGAGGTTCAAACTGCTAGTAAGAAAGCCCTGCACTATTTAGGAGACCTGCACTCAGCAGAGTCAGATCTCATTTCACACAAGGAGGAATTGTTAAAACTTAGATTAGAAGGCCCGGCCTCACATCAGTTTTTGAACCAATGCGATTCTGGTTATTCCGATTCACACTCCTCCGATAGTGTACGGTTAACTCCCTCTTCACTCCCAAGATGGGACAGAATCCCATCCGACCCGAAGTCTTTGGGAATTAAGTCACCTCCTGATCCTCCACTGACAGGAAGAGGTAACAGCTTCCTAACTTCCCATCTCCTGACTCTGATACTGACATTGATGACATATGTAGTTTATCTTCAAGAACACATTGTGCCTCATATGCTTCTCATCCACGGATGCATGACACATTTTCCGTGCACAACTCTCCAAAGGGGGGACTTCAACCTTTCAGGATGTTTTAGCACCTCCCCCTCAACCAGAGAGACCTGCAGCAGGTGATGCACGTGCCCGGACCTCACAGTGTCCGCGCTTTGATTTGCTTGAGTTTCTAGCTAAAGATATTGAACAATTTGATCCAGACAACTGTGATAACAACATTGATAATTACTTTAGAGAACTAGATCTCAGCTTAAGTGATGTGCCAAATGCAACAGAAAGAGAGAAGGTTAGACTTGTGTTAAAAACCAGCTCTACAGCTGTTCACAAGTTAATTCAGTCACTTCCTTCCAGTGTCACAAGTAACTACACAGAGCTCCGTCAAGTACTAGTCGAGGAATTCTCTTCTACTGCTGACGAGATCACATCCATTGTTACAGCATCCCAAATTAAACAGTCACGTCGCGAAAATCCCAAAGATTATTTTCGACGTTTGAGGCATGTTTATTTTCAGGGAAAGAACGCACCAGGCCTAGAAGAAAATCCCACCTTCAAGTCCATGTTCTTACGTAACTTACATCCATGTATACGCACACATGTTGTACTGATGACACAGCAAGGAAAACCTTCAATGCAGCAGATCAGAAAGATGACACAGGTGGCTTGGGAAACTGTTATCACTTTCAAGGCTACAGTAGGTGCAACCGAGCCCGTCAAAACAAACAGCACGGTGCCAAATTCATCCGCTGCCTCAAAACTTCACCCTCACAACAAAACGAAGGGGGGTGACAACAGGCAGCGTAGGGACACAGAGCGTATCCGCCATGTCCGCCAACTTCCCAGAGATAGGCATTCCCACAGTAGAAGCTGTAGGAAGCCATACTCTGAAATTCTGGCTCAGACAACTGACCACTGCTCAGAAGATGACGACAGCGTCTCTGAGTACAGTTTAAAATATGGTTATGACCGAGCACACAGTGACAGCGCCTCTGAAGTCCTCCTGGACTCTGGCTCCCCAGAGCGTTACGGCCCTGAGCCACGACACAGGCGATCCAGAGCTCGCTCCTCAAGGCCATAACCAACACAGTTAACTCCTGTACTGACAGTAGGTATTAAGTTTCTTGCAGTTAATAGGAAACCTGTTTTGTTAGCAACAGCAGCAAACTTCAAAACCTAAATTCTGATTAAACTTATATACCACTGCCAACTTTGTAAATATGTTTGGATCGACTACTTTCCATTTCATAATAATGAAGTCCATACCACATGTTAGGACATTAGCATATTATTACAGAAACAATGATACAGTCATTTGGATTTGGAGACTTTGAAAAATTATGACAACCTTCCGCAGGAAAACCTGCTGAAGATTAAAATTGTTAAGTCTAACAGATCAGACTGAGTACTACATTGAGTAGGATTCCATGAGTGAACAAAACTCTTGGACATTCCAAAAATGACCTTATCATTGTACGTGCCACTCTCTTTGCATCTTATCTTACAATTTACAATGTCTCATTTCTTCCTTTTTCTCCCTAATCTAGTGAAGAGCACAGGTTATTCATATTGTACTGTCATTGTAATCTGAATTATTTGTCTAATTTGAATCTTGCTTAGCCAAACTAGATAGTATACACAAATGCCCAGATGTGACAATCCAAATGAACTGACAATTGACTTTTCCAGCTTTGGACTAAACATGTTCAAGTTCGCCCTCAGGAACCCACGTCAGGTGCGATCCTGAGAACGAAGGGGGGATGTTGGGCCATGGTTTTGTGTGAAACCACACTTCGGCCTACATGTGCCATCAAACCCTGAAGCCGCATGTTCCCCCAGGACTCCGTCTCCCAGGGGCCATTAAAAACCAGAGCAAGGAACTCAGTCTCCCAGCAGGCAACAACTTCACACAGAGGGTGGAAAACCCCCAGGGACACAGGTTTCAACTCCCATTGGTCACTCTGGACCCCATGACCTGTGAGGTCACCGGGCCAATATAAGCCAGGTTCTCCAGCTTCTTGCTCGATCTCTCTGCTAAAACCCCTCTAAGGAGAGAAGGCTGTTGAGCCTCTTCTGCCTCTTCCTACGATCCTTCCACAGGAGGGGGCGGTGGAGCCTCTTCTCCAGCTCACATCTTCTCTTCCCATCCAACTCTTCGAGAGGAGCACAAAGGTGCAGCTTCCAGCTCATCTCACCAAGGAAACCTCCTCGCCTCCAAGCTCTACCAACGTCCTAGCAGCGACTCGATGTCCTGCTGGCAAACTTCAGCAACTGAACTGAACTCAACCGAAACCAGCAAGACGACACAAAACTGCGAACTGCACAGCAACTTCCGTTTTCCCCTTTCCACGGACTGGTAACACAACTGGGCTTAATAATTATACTAGGCTAAGCAAGACTGTTTATTCGATTCTGTGTGAGGTTTATAAGTTTGGTTTGTGGTGTTGTGATATTTTGGGTACAAGTTATTGAGAAAGTAATGTTAGTCTGTTATGCTCTTCACAGTCTTTCGTTGCATCCAATCTAGTAACTTCCTCTAATTTGGCACACACACAGACACACGCATAACTCCTCACCTCATTATCTCTACAGGTCGTAAACATTCCAATAGGTGGGGGAAGGGTGTTATCTCTTTGGCCAGCCACCATCTTGAAAGCACGCTGACTCACACAGACACACACACATGTATACACACATACCTATCTTTGTTTAGCAATTAGACCGTTAGTAATTTGTGTTTTTATACTTTATTATATTCATAATAAATGTTTTTCTTTCACAAATGTTTTTCCATTAATGTTGCATAAGTGAATTTCGCCAACCTCTACACTGTCAAGAACCCCATATCTTTCAACTTAGCTAACTATCTATATGGTAATTTTGGTTATAGTTATTAATTTAATTGTTAATCAGAGTTCCAAATTTGTAGTTAGAACCTTTATGAGACTTAATCAATAAATTGGCTATCTTTTCACTTCCTTTGAAGGGTGGTGCCCCGAGGTAACTTTAATCAATTAAAGTTATTATTTAATATTAATAATAAAATATTAATATTTAATATTTTTATCTTGATAACCAAATTTATTGAATGCCGAAAGGCACACCATTTTATGGTATCACGTTTGATGCATTATGGCACAACATTAATGGCGTCCCTGGGTGGACAGAGTACAGTTGGCAAAAATTCATAATTATGTAACATTAATTAGTAATTTTTATTTTTAATAATTTTTTCCAACATTAATGGCGTCCCTGGGTGGACAGAGTACAGTTGGCAAAAATTCATAATTATGTAACATTAATTAGTAATTTTTATTTTTAATAATTTTTTCCAACATTAATGGCGTCCCTGGGTGGACAGAGTACAGTTGGCAAAAATTCATAATTATGTAACATTAATTTTTTTCCTCTTCCATTTTTGGTTAACATAAATGGTGCCCCAGATGAGGGAGAGTACAGGATGAAAATCATAATTATGCAATATTAATTTGTTTTCATTTTCGCAAACGCCAGAAATAAGTGGAATTTTGAATTTTCAGTCAAGCCAAAGGTTTGAATTCAATTCCACTAGTCTGCCACCGGAGTAGACATTCAACCGTATTTACAAACAAGTGCATTGTGGTGAAATTTAATTTATTCATAAATTAAATGTTTATTAATAATTAATTATTCATAACTACCATTTTAGGTCCTCATAGTGTTACGCTAAAAGATTGCTATCGTTGCTAATAACTCCAGTTGAATATTCGTTGTTGAAATTTTAAGAATTTCTTTTAACATTTGAATATCACATATTCAATGTTAACTGGTCAAGCTGTGAAATTTCCTGTAACTGTTAAGTGCTTTTGAATTAAGACATAGCGTGCCACCGGCCCTATGTAACAGAGCTTGTACCTGGCTGTTACTGCCAAGCATATCAGCCCAAGTTGGATAAGAGAACCTGAGAAAGAGCCACAGCGTGCTTCCAGCCCTGTGAATTTATAGAACCCCTAACTGTTACTGCCCTGCATATCAGTTAGTGATTAAAAGTTTGGTGAACTGTTTAATCCACCATAGTTTGGTTAGGCTAGTGTACGACCAAATCCACACTACCAGGTGTCTGCCAGTGCAACACCAAAGCCAACCACACTGCTTTTTGATTTATAAACTTGTAAATCTAATTTTCAATTTCAGAACCAACAATGGAGAACCCCTGTGTAGAACAATTTGTTTTTTCCATAGCACAGAGCCTGACCCCTGGCTATCCTGAATTCATCAGTAAGTTGAACTTCAGTGAGTGTAATAAAGAAATAGATTCTCTACTTAACGACAGGGGTGATGCACAAACAGCATCAAAGGGTCCATTGTTGAGATGCATGATTCTAAATTTCCACAGGCAAATCAACCTTGCCTGTCAGAGCAAAGCAGCTGTGGAACAGGAGGTAAATGCCCTAAGAGCGCAAAATGCTTTTCTTTTCCAGGAGGTTCAAACTGCTAGTAAGAAAGCCCTGCACTATTTAGGAGACCTGCACTCAGCAGAGTCAGATCTCATTTCACACAAGGAGGAATTGTTAAAACTTAGATTAGAAGGCCCGGCCTCACATCAGTTTTTGAACCAATGCGATTCTGGTTATTCCGATTCACACTCCTCCGATAGTGTACGGTTAACTCCCTCTTCACTCCCAAGATGGGACAGAATCCCATCCGACCCGAAGTCTTTGGGAATTAAGTCACCTCCTGATCCTCCACTGACAGGAAGAGGTAACAGCTTCCTAACTTCCCATCTCCCTGACTCTGATACTGACATTGATGACATATGTAGTTTATCTTCAAGAACACATTGTGCCTCATATGCTTCTCATCCACGGATGCATGACACATTTTTCCGTGCACAACTCTCCAAAGGGGGGACTTCAACATTTCAAGATGTTTTAGCACCTCCCCCTCAACCAGAGAGACCTGCAGCAGGTGATGCACGTGCCCGGACCTCACAGTGTCCGCGCTTTGATTTGCTTGAGTTTCTAGCTAAAGATATTGAACAATTTGATCCAGACAACTGTGATAACAACATTGATAATTACTTTAGAGAACTAGATCTCAGCTTAAGTGATGTGCCAAATGCAACAGAAAGAGAGAAGGTTAGACTTGTGTTAAAAACCAGCTCTACAGCTGTTCACAAGTTAATTCAGTCACTTCCTTCCAGTGTCACAAGTAACTACACAGAGCTCCGTCAAGTACTAGTCGAGGAATTCTCTTCTACTGCTGACGAGATCACATCCATTGTTACAGCATCCCAAATTAAACAGTCACGTCGCGAAAATCCCAAAGATTATTTTCGACGTTTGAGGCATGTTTATTTTCAGGGAAAGAACGCACCAGGCCTAGAAGAAAATCCCACCTTCAAGTCCATGTTCTTACGTAACTTACATCCATGTATACGCACACATGTTGTACTGATGACACAGCAAGGAAAACCTTCAATGCAGCAGATCAGGAAGATGACACAGGTGGCTTGGGAAACTGTTATCACTTTCAAGGCTACAGTAGGTGCAACCGAGCCCGTCAAAACAAACAGCACGGTGCCAAATTCATCCGCTGCCTCAAAACTTCACCCTCACAACAAAACGAAGGGGGGTGACAACAGGCAGCGAAGGGACACAGAGCGTATCCGCCATGTCCGCCAACTTCCCAGAGATAGGCATTCCCACAGTAGAAGCTGTAGGAAGCCATACTCTGAAATTCTGGCTCAGACAACTGACCACTGCTCAGAAGATGACGACAGCGTCTCTGAGTACAGTTTAAAATATGGTTATGACCGAGCACACAGTGACAGCGCCTCTGAAGTCCTCCTGGACTCTGGCTCCCCAGAGCGTTACGGCCCTGAGCCACGACACAGGCGATCCAGAGCTCGCTCCTCAAGGCCATAACCAACACAGTTAACTCCTGTACTGACAGTAGGTATTAAGTTTCTTGCAGTTAATAGGAAACCTGTTTTGTTAGCAACAGCAGCAAACTTCAAAACCTAAATTCTGATTAAACTTATATACCACTGCCAACTTTGTAAATATGTTTGGATCGACTACTTTCCATTTCATAATAATGAAGTCCATACCACATGTTAGGACATTAGCATATTATTACAGAAACAATGATACAGTCATTTGGATTTGGAGACTTTGAAAAATTATGACAACCTTCCGCAGGAAAACCTGCTGAAGATTAAAATTGTTAAGTCTAACAGATCAGACTGAGTACTACATTGAGTAGGATTCCATGAGTGAACAAAACTCTTGGACATTCCAAAAATGACCTTATCATTGTACGTGCCACTCTCTTTGCATCTTATCTTACAATTTACAATGTCTCATTTCTTCCTTTTTCTCCCTAATCTAGTGAAGAGCACAGGTTATTCATATTGTACTGTCATTGTAATCTGAATTATTTGTCTAATTTGAATCTTGCTTAGCCAAACTAGATAGTATACACAAATGCCCAGATGTGACAATCCAAATGAACTGACAATTGACTTTTCCAGCTTTGGACTAAACATGTTCAAGTTCGCCCTCAGGAACCCACGTCAGGTGCGATCCTGAGAACGAAGGGGGGATGTTGGGCCATGGTTTTGTGTGAAACCACACTTCGGCCTACATGTGCCATCAAACCCTGAAGCCGCATGTTCCCCCAGGACTCCGTCTCCCAGGGGCCATTAAAAACCAGAGCAAGGAACTCAGTCTCCCAGCAGGCAACAACTTCACACAGAGGGGTGGAAAACCCCCCAGGGACACAGGTTTCAACTCCCATTGGTCACTCTGGACCCCATGACCTGTGAGGTCACCGGGCCAATATAAGCCAGGTTCTCCAGCTTCTTGCTCGATCTCTCTCTTGCTAAAACCCCTCTAAGGAGAGAAGGCTGTTGAGCCTCTTCTGCCTCTTCCTACGATCCTTCCACAGGAGGGAAGGCGGTGGAGCCTCTTCTCCAGCTCACATCTTCTCTTCCCATCCAACTCTTCGAGAGGAGCACAAAGGTGCAGCTTCCAGCTCATCTCACCAAGGAAACCTCCTCGCCCTCCAAGCTCTACCAACGTCCTAGCAGCGACTCGATGTCCTGCTGGCAAACTTCAGCAACTGAACTGAACTCAACCGAAACCAGCAAGACGACACAAAACTGCGAACTGCACAGCAACTTCCGTTTTCCCCTTTCCACGGACTGGTAACACAACTGGGCTTAATAATTATACTAGGCTAAGCAAGACTGTTTATTCGATTCTGTGTGAGGTTTATAAGTTTGGTTTGTGGTGTTGTGATATTTTGGGTACAAGTTATTGAGAAAGTAATGTTAGTCTGTTATGCTCTTCACAGTCTTTCGTTGCATCCAATCTAGTAACTTCCTCTAATTTGGCACACACACAGACACACGCATAACTCCTCACCTCATTATCTCTACAGGTCGTAAACATTCCAATAGGTGGGGGAAGGGTGTTATCTCTTTGGCCAGCCACCATCTTGAAAGCACGCTGACTCACACAGACACACACACATGTATACACACATACCTATCTTTGTTTAGCAATTAGACCGTTAGTAATTTGTGTTTTTATACTTTATTATATTCATAATAAATGTTTTTCTTTCACAAATGTTTTTCCATTAATGTTGCATAAGTGAATTTCGCCAACCTCTACACTGTCAAGAACCCCATATCTTTCAACTTAGCTAACTATCTATATGGTAATTTTGGTTATAGTTATTAATTTAATTGTTAATCAGAGTTCCAAATTTGTAGTTAGAACCTTTATGAGACTTAATCAATAAATTGGCTATCTTTTCACTTCCTTTGAAGGGTGGTGCCCCGAGGTAACTTTAATCAATTAAAGTTATTATTTAATATTAATAATAAAATATTAATATTTAATATTTTTATCTTGATAACCAAATTTATTGAATGCCGAAAGGCACACCATTTTATGGTATCACGTTTGATGCATCATGGCACAACAATAACATACATATTATATAATGATTGATATGTTTCTCCACATCATACATTCTTATTATTGTTTACATTTTTGGTTTAGCCTGTCACTTTTCTTCTGGTGTGACTGAAACAAAGTACTTTGTTCTAATCCTTGATTATCCTTCACAATTATTTACTACCTCTCAAAAATCAGGTACACTGGCATTCTCAGACAACATCAGTCAATATCTGAACACATATATATGATAAAATATTTCAGTTTAGGAAAATAGGTGAATGACAAATACATTGTAAGGCCATTTAAATGGTAAACAGACTTTTGACAGCCAATATTATTATTGAAATGATTCAGTGATGTATAATATTGAATCAGTCTGCTCCACAAATAGCCTTCTCACCAATATAAACAGATATCCAGCTCACCAATGTCATTGGTCTTCCTGGGAACCAGCCGGCGTTCAAGGCGTACCATCTTGATGGCGTCTAGTCGGATCTCGAAGATGTTGTTGATTAGAGCCAGGAGCGGGGCCAGGGGAAACGCAGCCACAAATATGGTGGTGAAACTGAATTGGAGAGCTGTAGTGCAGAGAAATTTGGGTTTTAAGTCAAAAGATGAATATAACACAAGAAGATGACTAGGTAGCACTTTATAATAACTACACAGTATGAAGCATTAGTAACTAGTGAATTCATAATGTATAAAGTACTGTTCCTACATTAGTAGACATGAGTAAGTAATTCATAAACACTACAGTACATTTTTATTCTTGATTAATAAGTTCATCTAAAATAAGATAAAATAATTAAATTGTCATACTTTGTAGATGATTTACTAACCTTTTCTAAATCAAATATTATATAAAATACAAATCAGTTATTTAGGAGTTGTAAATAGTTAATAAGATCATTTAGAAAGGGAAAATACATGGAGCATTTATACATGGAGTTGGATATGTGTGACGTTCTCTATATTGCTCTGCTGCTATCAAGTTTAACAGGAATTTAACAATAAACACAAGTGAATTATTTACACTGTTACATATGCACCAATGGTTAGTGAGTTAATTAAATCAAATCATAATATACATTATCTCAAGGCACTTTACATGGAAGGTCAACCAAATGAGATTGAAAGGCCAGCAGTACCTGGTGACTCAAAAAAGTCCCCGTTTCTTCTCAAGTGAAAAAGGAAACAAACACAATACAAAGTGATACAGAACCTATTTATTGCAAAATGCAATATTTGAGACAGAAAATTACATACACTCAACACATGATCCGCCAAAGTAATATAGAATATACAATTATTTATTGCAATGAAACTCCAGAAAACAGCCTCACACAGAAAACACAACTGTACCACTGTACAGTAAAATTGAAATAAATCTCTGCAATCTTTATAAAAAAGATATAAAAGAAAAAATCTTAATTACAAAAATCTTTATCAAGATCTTTATAACATATACTTATAACATATACTTTCAACAAGTAAACAGTTACATTTACAATACATTTGAAACATTTGAAACCGTTTCAGTGCTAATCTATGCCAGGACTTGGTAATTACAATGATTTAACGGCAGCAAATTTACTAGATCCTAGGTCAGCCTACTCTCCTACCCCAGCATGACAGCTCTATTTTTTTAGGGGCAGCAGCTTTCCAGACGCCTTATAGGCAGTGATTCTTTCCTCTATTTCTCGGTTCTCCTGAGCTGCCGTGGTGCGCTGTGTGGCCAACACACTGAGTTTCATCTGACTTATACTAGCCAGGTGCAGCAACGAACAGCTCTGCGATTGGAGAATTGCCGACCACGGTGTTCCAGTCCACCCCGACATGCTTGAAAGCAGCAGACACATTTTTTTGTACCAGGACACCACCTGTTCTGGTTATTGGGCTGCAATGTTATCCACTGCCTTTTTTATATTATACTTGCACCCATACTCTTTACACAACCATACACTACAGTAAAAGTAGGCTTATAAGTCAAGCACTTCAATCAATGTAACCTCTAAGAGACCTAAATGTAGATGTAAGAGCCATTTTGTTATTGTTTTGTTTTGTTAAACCTCTCACCACCAGAGGGGAGTAGTGCTGCTGTCAATGAGGCAAGAGGTTGATATAATCAGGGGGGTTACTTGACACAGGTGTTCCTGGTAAGAAGCAAACAGTTTTCGACCGTCTGGTAATGGCTGTGAAATGAATGTTTGATTTGTTTTGTCTATATTTTGGGGGAAATAGACTTATCAAAGAGAAAGCGGTTCTGCTCTTTTTATCGTGGAAACCCTGCCGATTGTAACCAAAAAAATCACCTATGTTTTGTAAACTGGACACTTCATAATTTTTGCACGCGTCTAAACAATTAATCAGCAACCGTTGTTGCTTCTTTTGATTGGCAACTGGGTCACTACAGTAGATATAGTTTACTAGGTAGTTCCTCTCTATCCAGAACACGATTTGTTATGGTATAACCATTTACATACTTGTACAAACAACAATCATTGTCATCAATGTCACATCATGTAGGACCAGCCAGGAGAGGAACAATTATAGCTTAGAGCAAAGTTAGGTAGGAGGAAAAACAAGTGAATGCAAAGGGACTAAAGTAGCATTTTCTCCTCTCTGATGTGTCTTTGGATCCATTTTCTTTGACTCCTTCCCATACTTTTTCCCGTTCCCCTTCTTCTTCTTCTTCTTCTTCTTCTTCTTCTTCTTCTTCTTCTTCTTCTATTATGAGGATGTGTTAGAGGAGGAGTCAGACATATAATCAAGACAAGATTTCAATGAGCTGTCACAAGACAAATCTGATGACAAGGGAATTGCCTGGTTGGAACTGCCTGTATTCTTCTTAAGAGCTGTCAAAACAGATATACAGTACTACAAACATAAGGCACACAGCACATGGCACAAAGCAAAACATGTTTGCATGCATACCCTACTAGCATGCAAAGCTAAACTCATAAACTCATCATCTGCCCCCTGCCCAACACATACACACACACTCATGCACACAAGCCCCCAACCCTAACCCCACTCCCAACACAACATATACACACACACACACACACACACACCCACACGCACACATCCACCTCTTACTGATTAGTTCTTGAGTTTTTTAATGTCTCTAATGTATTAAATGTTTTAAATTATTTTCATCAAGTGAATCCTTCCTCCCACCCATGCTTCCATGCTATGATTCCATGCTTCAGACGTTTCACTCACCCTCTTTCTTTGAGTAATGTAAAGTGAGATGGCTCTGAGATGAAGAATTTCATTCCTGAATGATCTTGCATTATTTCAGTATATGACAATAAACTAGAAACTAACTATTCTACTAAGAACCAACTGTACTATAATTTGACTACACACTGTGACTTACCTGATGCCAACTGCTCTTTCAAGTTATCTTTTTCTTCGGTCAGCTCATCATTCTCCTTTTGCCACTCTGCCCTCAGCTTCCACATCTCCAACTCATGGGATCTCCTTTTGTCTGCCAGCTGTGCATGGACACACCTAATAGAAGTAAAATGTGTTGTTTACTTTTTTGTGCCGCGACACAAGCGCAACGGCGCCATGCATTTCCAATAAAGGTGTTTGGATCAGAGTAGCTTTGCTATCTAACATCCCCCCGCTCACGAAGCATACATCGGCTAGAAAAGGAGAGCCATTTTCACAACTTTGTCTTTGTCATAATACCGATAATTCACAGGTATATTGGGGTATTAAACAATAGACAATATATTTTGTTTCCTATGAAATCCCAAGACATTAAGTAACATTACATAGTAGTACGTTCGCTCTACTACTGAGGTGACATGTTTGCCTGCGCCTGTCCCAGGGCAGTAATTGTACCAGCAAACAAAACAAAACAAAACAAAAAACATACTCACCCCTAGTGCCACTGACGGGCCTCTCTGCCAATGTTTCCATCTGAATGTTGGCGTTCTTTTTACCCTGGGTCCAGATGCCTTTTCCGTTGAAGTTTTCCATTTCAATCAATCAATCAATCAAATTTTATTTGTATAGCCCATATTCACAAATCACAATTTGTCTCATAGGGCTTTAACAAGGTGTGACATCCTCTGCCCTTAACTCTCAACAAGAGTAAAGAAAAACGACTTACTTTCACACTGCTGATTCTAAGTAAACGTTCCTTAGCTTGTCCCATGTTGACGACGCAATGAAAGCGGGAATGTTATTTATTTTACAGAAGGTCAGGCGGCTTCATTCAAGCGAAATGTGCTTTTGTAAATCAAGTCACTTTAACAGACATTGACCAAAGTGTTGTTCAGATAAAATAGGGGAGATACATAAAAACTAAAATTATAAGACATTGAACGATGGGCAAACTGTACAATTACGCAAACCTTTCTCTCTATATTGAGCATTCAAAAATAACCTTTTCTAGTTTTATCGAATTGTTGTTTTATTTATTTCATAACTTTGCTGTATGTCTTATTTAAACCAAATCGAAGCAAATGTATCACAAACAATGGGCAGATTCACAAGGCTAAAGAAGCTGAAAACAGTAGGCCTGTCTTATGTTACTATTCTTTTTAAATAGGATCTGTAGGAACAAGAAGTGCATAGGGGCAAGGGCAAAACAAATCTCTGTCAGGCACAAGTCGATCTTCAGTCATTCAAAGGTCTCCTTCAGTAGCCTAATAGCCTTTAATAGCTGAATACATACCATTGGTTCACTACATAGGTATACTTTTCCCCCCAATTTGCATAAACCACATATATGCATGCATAGAATTGTTGAATTTTTTTAGCATTGAAATAAAAAAATGTTTTGCGCTTATGAAAGATTTACATGATGGATGACAGCACTGCAGCCAGTTCAGCAACTCTATCTAGAATGGCAAAAAAAATTTGGGACATCTGTGTGACAGCAGTTGAGAGGATGAACGAGTTCTGATCTCACTGCGTGTGTCGCTCTGAGCGAGTGAGAGGGGGCGGGTATGGGTACATGGACGCGGTCCTTCTGCGCATGTGTTACGGGTCCCAGGATTGGTACCACAGCAACAAAGTATGTCTGTAAAATACAGCATGAATGCAGCAGCAATAAAGACACGGAGCATTCAGTTCATCATCCAGACTGCATCTGGCATGTGGGCGGAAGTTTCCCCCAAAGAGACAGTACGGGGTGCAACTGCTCCCGTGCCAACCGTTCCACCTGAGTGCTGCTGTCATTTACTGATCTCTCCATAATGCATATGAAACATTCACCCACGTGACTATCACGTATATTACAGTTGCAAAAATTACTATTAAAGTAATTAAATCAAATATTTTGGGGCATACCACACATGCATTAATGCGTTTAAAAAATGAACGCGTTAATTCCACAAATTAATCATCCCGAGTTAACGCGTTAATTTTGACAGCCCGAATATATATGTATACTTTACATACTGAGAGGTAATAGTATAATAAGGACACAAAGAAATCTATTTTTTTCACAACTATTTAACATTTCCTTCCCAAAACAGAACAACTTCCGTTGGTGACCCTTCACAATAAAAGTCCCATACAGATACACTGCTTATGATGACAGAAACACAAATTCACTGACCAACCTTCAACAATAAGGCAACTAAATAAAATGGCTTGCATTAATTATTTTTAAATACCCAAACGTGACACTAAAAACTAACTGGATATAGTTGATGATAATAATAAATATTTTAGTTCATTAGCAATATTATTAGCTATATATTGATTGTCGCGTGTCTTTTTCCTTCAATAGTATTGATAATCGTGAAAAACGTGAAACCGTGATATTTCTCCTGACAATAATCGTGGCACGGAAATTTTATATCGTGACATCCCTACTCCTGTTATTGCTGTAAATTTTTGTATTAACCCATTCATCCTGGACCTGAGGTGTCTCTGAGCACCACCGTCTTATATGTGAAAGACAAACTCCAGAGGAAGTGAATGACAGTTCAGCTAAAGCTGGACAGCAACCAGATGGCCAGATTGTGAGTGCATATGCTCCCACTCTGGACTCACAAGAGGATCTAAGGGGGCTTTTTACACCATTCTAGACAACATCCTGTAAGGCAGACAGGCAATTTTCTCTTATTAAACTTGGATAAAACAGATTTTTGAATACTTGGCCCTAAACACCTTTGAGAAACATCATCTAATGATATAGCTGCGCTAGATGACATTCCCCTTGCTTCCAATGAAACAGTCAGGAAATTGGGAGTCATCTTTAATCCCGATTTTTCCTTTGATTCTCACTTAAAACTAATTTCTAGGACCGCCATCTTTCACTTATGTAACATCTCAAAGATCATGTCCTGTCTCAAAAAGATGCAGAAAAACTAGTCCACGCCTTTGTTACATCCAGACTTGATTATTGTAATTCCTTACTAGCAGAGTCACTCACCTACAAGGCCCTTAATAATATGGCACCATCATACCTTAAAGAGCTCATAGTACCATATCAACCTACAAAATCACTGTGCTCCCAGAATTCAGGCTTACTTGTCGTCCCTAAAGTCTCTAAAAGCAGAGCAGGAGCCAGAGCTTTCAGCTATCAAGCTCCTCTCCTGAGGAATCATCTCCCACTTTCAGTTCGGGAGGCAGACAGCCTCTCTTCGTTTAAGAGTAGGCTTAAAACCTTCTTTAATGATAAAGCTTATAGTTAGAGATGGTCCAGGCTTGTCTTAGACCTGCTCTTAGTTATGATGCTATAGGTCTAGAAGGTCGGGGGACACATGACACTCGGAGCTTCTCTTCCCAGCTTCTCCTTCCTATTCTCCCTCCTTATCACATCAAAGAAATGAATGTCTCATCAATACATGTTACTGACTTTACTTCTTCACCGGAGTCCCTATGCCTTATCGTTCGCAGATCGAGGGCCCCGACTGCAACCACATCGTGGATTATGATGGTGGATCGCATATCAGAGATCGTGATCGTAATGGCAGATCCTGTATCGTGTAGGCCTCTGATAATGGTGGTGGACCATGGTCGAGGTGGCAGCTGATGGTGGATACTAATGGCGGCAGTGGATCATTATGGTGGACTATGGTGGCATCCGATCGTGATGGTTGATCCTGATTGTGGAGGCTGCTGATCGTTTGCTATGATTATAACAAGACTGCTTGATATACAATATGTCTACTCAGATACTCTACCATTACTGACAATAATCCATCAATTCATTAACCTCCATTATGCTACAAACTGTTTCTTCTATTCAGTGCTGTAAACCCTGTTTTTTTCTTATGTTCTCCATTACATGTGGCATCTATTCTGTTCTATTACATGTGGCATCTATTCTGTTCTTTTTTCCCTGTTAAAAGTTTTTTTTGTAGTTTTCCTTACTCTTGTTGAGGGTTAAGGGCAGATGATGTCACACCTTGTTAAAGCCCTATGAGACAAATTGTGATTTGTGAATATGGGCTATACAAATAAAATTTGATTGATTGATCAGCTGCCACCAGCTGTTTCCCTGGAATGTGAGTGATTTTGTACCTGAATCTCATCATCCTCAGCCTTATGAGTATTCTTGTATTCTTGGAGGTAAGTCATTGAGTGGTCGGGAGCCTAACAAGGAGATCATAGGCTTCTGGTCTGTACGCACAGTGAAGTCCAACCCCAGGAGATAGGCGCTCAGTCGCTCGCATGCCTAGGTTACGGCAAGGGCCTCTTTCTTGAGTGGGTGTCAGGCTTCTGGATATGTACACCTCTGGTCTGTATTCTCCATCTAGATGTTGCTGCATTAGCACTCCTCCAAGGCCATATAATGATGCATCTGCGGACACAAGAGGTTCTCTTTTCGAGCTATACTGCACCAAGACAGTTGGGGAGCTGAGCTCCGTCTTTACTTCCTCAAAGGCCCTCTTTTGCTCCATGTCCCATGTCCACGTGCTGTCATTATTTAACAGGACTCTCAAAGGCTTTGTGAGATTGGGCAGGTGAGGGGAAAACTTGCCGAAGTAGTTTACCATCACCATAAAGCTTCCACATTGTGAGGTTCTGACATGTTTAAAAGGTTTTAGTTTTGTCTGGGTCGGCCTCAATCCCTTGAGCACTAATTTTATGTCCCAGAAACTTCACTTCATTCACACCATGTTCCAGACATGATCCAGAACCTCATCCTGGACTATTATAACAACTTCAGGTTGAGAGTCCTGAGGATCAACAACATCTGCCTGGCATCGGCTGGAGAAGGGCATAATCACTGGCTGCACAATCTCAGTGTCACTCTTCTCCCTGGCTATGAACATGATTGTCAAGTCAGCGGAGGTGGAATGTAGAGGCCCCCATAAGAGCGTTCATGGACGGTGATGGAAACATCTGCTCCTGGGTGCAGATGGCTCCTTCAAGGACTAACAACTCATCTCATAGGCAAGGATGAGTTTCAAACCAGTCATGTCCAGGTCTCTGGTCCTGTAGAAGGGAAGAGTGGCCGACAAGTTCCACTTCACCCTGGGAGGGACCCAGATTCTGACGGTGACAGACAAACCAGTCAAGAGCCTGGGCAAGATCTTTGACGGTTCCCTGAAGGAAAGTTCAAAACCTGGGTGTACCAACACAGAGTCTAGTCTACGAAGTGCTGATAACAACAGTGGAGGCACTGGAGAAGACCAGTAGCCAGTTTCTCCGGAGGTGGTTGAGGCTCCCTCGGGCCCTAAGCAGCAGTGCCCTGTATGGGAACTCCACCAAGCTGCAGCTTCCCTTCAGCTGCCTTGCGGAGGAATTCAGGGTATCTCGAGCCAGGAACTGGGCAGATTTCCCAAAGGTGAAGAAAGAACGCTGAAGCAAGATGGTTGGCATGTACAAGCAAGGCACCTGGACTAGATGGGAGCAGGAAGAACATAGCACTTCCACTGCTATGCGGATGACACCCAGTTATACTTGTCAATAAAACCTGAACAAAGTAATCAAATAACTAAACTCCAAGCATGTCTCAAGGACATAAAAACCTGGATGACCCGCAATTTTCTCTTATTAAACTCAGATAAAACAGAGGTTCTAATACTTGGCCCTAAACACCTTAGAGATACATTATCTAATGATATAGCTGCGCTAGACGACATTGCCCTTGCTTCCAATGAAACAGTCAGGAACTTGGGAGTGATCTTCGATCCTGATTTATCCTTTAATTCTCACTTAAAACAAATTTCTAGGACAGCCTTTTTTCACTTGCGTAATATCTCCAAAATCAGACATGTCCTTTCTCAAAAGGATGCAGAAAAACTAATCCACGCCTTTGTTACATCCAGACTGGATTATTGTAATTCCTTATTATCAGGCTCCAGCAGTAAGTCGTTAAAGACTCTGCAGCTTGTCCAAAATGCTGCAGCACGTGTCCTGACAAGAACCAAGAAAAGAGAGCACATTTCTCCTGTATTAGCTTCGCTACACTGGCTTCCGGTTAAATCTAGAATAGAATTTAAAATTCTCCTCCTCACCTTCAAGGCCCTTAACAATATGGCACCATTATATCTTAAAGAGCTGTTAGTACCTTATCAACCCACTAGAGCACTGCGCTCCCAGAATTCAGGCTTACTTGTCGTCCCTAAAGTCTCTAAAAGTAGAGTAGGAGCCAGAGCTTTCAGCTATCAAGCTCCTCTCCTGTGGAATCATCTCCCACTTTCAGTTCGGGAGGCAGACACCATCTGTACGTTTAAGAGTAGGCTTAAAACCTTCCTTTTTGATAAAGCTTATAGTTAGAGCTGGTCCAGGCTTGTCCTAGACCTGCTCTTAGTTAGGCTGCTATAGGTTTAGAAGGTCGGGGGACACATGACACACGGAGCTTCTCTTTCCAGCTTCTCCTTCCTCTTCTCAATCTTTATCACATCAAAGTAATTCATATCCCATCAATACATGTTACTGACTTGACTTCTTCCCCGGAGTCCCTTTGCCTTATTGTCCGCAGACCCAGGGCCGCGGCTGTGGCCACATCATGGATTAGGATCTGTGGATCACGTATCAGAGGTCGTAATGGTGGATCCAGTATGGCGGATTCTGCATCGTGCTGGCTGATCGTGATAACAAAGGCAGATCCTTTATCGTGTTGGCATCAGATACTGGTAGTGGACCACGACCGAGGTGGCAGCTGATGATGGATCCTAATGGCGGCAGTGGACAATAACTGTGGACTATAGTGGCATCCGATCTTGATGGTGGATCATGATCTTGCTGGCTGCTGACCATGGACTATGATTGCAGCAGGACTGCTCGATACATAGTATTTCTCCTCAGACACTTGACCATTAATGACATTAATCCACCAATTCACTGACCTTCAGTTATACTTCAAAATGTTTACCCTAAATCAATGCTGCTAAAACCTTTATCTTGATGTTCTCCTTTACACTTGACATCCATTGCACTTCTGTCCGTCCTGGGAGAGGGATCCCTCACATGTGGCTCTCTCTGAGGTTTCTACGTTCTTTTTTCCCTGTTAAAAGGGTTTTTAAGTAGTTTTTCCTTACTCTTGTTGAGGGTTAAGGGCAGAGGATGTCACACCATGTTAAAGCCCTATGAGACAAATTGTGATTTGTGAATATGGGCTATACAAATAAAATTTGATTGATTGATTGATTGATCACCTAGACTGAGCTCTGGAGAACAGGAGCATGGCACATCAAGATTCTTATCCAATCAGTATATGACGTTCTCCTTAATCCAGCCAACCTGCATTGCTGGGCCATGGCAAACCACCAGTATGTCAACTGTGCCAGGGGCACATTGGAACACATTCTCAGTTGCTGTCCAAAGGCCTTGGGGGAAGGGCGATACCGCTGGTGCCATGACCAGGTCCTAAGGTCCTTGGCAGACACAATCAGCACAGCGATCCAAAGCAGCAAGAACCAGCACGCCCCCAAAAAAGTCCATCAGATTCATCAGTGCTAGGGAGAAGGCCCACCATCAGCCTAGCTCTGCAGGAGGGCTTCTTGCCATGGCAGGGGACTGGCAGCTCCAAGTCAACCTAGGAAACATTGCAACCACTTCGCTCCGCCCAGACATGATGTTAACATCAGTGTCTACAAAGCAAGTCGTCCTTTTAGATCTTACCGTCCCCTGGGAAGACCGAATCGAAGAAGCCTATGAAAAAGGGCAAAATACACAGATCTTGTCCTAGAATGCCGGAGCAATGCCTGCGAGCAAGTCGAAGTTGGTTGCCAGGGCTTTGCTGGCCACTCTCATAAAGACACTGAAACTCCTTGGAGTAAAAATACTGCAGTGCAGAAGACCATCCTGGAAGCTGCTGAAAAGGCTTCACGATGGTTATGGATCCGGAGGGGGGATCCATGGTGCAGCCACTTGGACACAAGTCGGGGTCTCATAACCCCGGCTGGGTTGCCCGGGCGAGGGTGCCTGATGATTAAAGACCCGAAACACCCTATGACCTTGGGCTCATCACTGAAGACATGTCCAAGTAGCACCAGTAGGTGTATTGTAGAACAAAATCCTGATGTAGCGTCCAGTTTGGAGAACACTACTGCTTCATATAGCTTTACAAGAGTGTCATCCACAGCTAGGAGTATGTGTATCTCTCGACGCACACTTTCATTGAGTCTTGTTAGGTCTATGCAGATCCTAATGTTTCCATTGAGTTTTGGCACAACCACCATTGCTGCACACCACTCGGTGGGCTCTTGAATTTGTCGGATGACTCCCATGTTTTCCATCCTTTTGAGCTCTGACTTCACTTTGTCCAGAAGAGGTAGTGCTACACGTCCAGGAGCAGACAGTGAATATGGGCTTTCCCCCTCTGCTAACTCTATCTTATAGCTACCTTGCAGCTTCCCAAAGCCTGTGAACACTGTTGAGAACATTGTATTGAACTTTTTTCCCATAGCATGGATTGCTGCAACACCTAAAAGTGGCATCACCAAATCCTTCACTAAATATACTTCCTGCTCTTCTTTCCTTTTCCAGACTTGCTTTGAACGTGCACAGTACAGTCAGTGGATGGTTGTTGGGACCACTTATTATTCGCTGTGCATTGTGGAGATTACCATCTCTGGCTTTTGAATACATGGATTCTGGTATGGCTGTGACTACCAGTCCTGTATCTAATTTAAAGTTAATCCATTCTCCGTTCAACTGTATATCCTGTTTCCAGATACTGTCTTGCTTCTGAATTTGAATGGGTCCCATGAATGCACATTCTGCTTTTTCGCAATTTTCTTCAATTGCTTTCACTCCCTATACTGTCCTACACACTGCTGCATAGTGGCCTTTTTCTACACTCCACCTCTCTAGCTGGGCACTGCTTCCATGCATGCTAAGGGATTTTTCCACATCTTTTGCAGCTTTCCCTGTTTTTGTGCAGCTATTGCATCCACATTTGCTTATTTGGTTTCAGCATTTTCTCGTCTAATCACTGGTTGCTGTTTCTGGACTTCCTCATTTTGTCTGACTTGTGTTATTGTTTTTGCCAAGGTGAGATTTGGATCTAACTATAATTTTTCGGAGAGGTTTGTGTTTCTGATTCCCACTACGATCTGATCTCTGATCATTTCTTTCAGCAGGACGCCATATTGACAATGCTCCGCGAGCTTGTAAACATCAGTGATAAAGTTTTCTGCTGATTCACCTGGCTGTTGATATCTGCATTTAAACTTGGCTCTCTCATATATTACATTTTCTTGTCCAATAAAGTGCTCACCCAAGGCTTGACACACATCTTCATACTTCTTCCTCTGATCGTCAGACATATTCAACACGTCGTCACTTTTCTCTCCCGTGATATACAGCAGCGAGTGGATCTGGTACTCCTCACGGTTTTCTGCTACTCCTGAAGCCACTCTGAATCACTCAAAGCGTTGTTGCCATTGACTCCAACTGCTTGGCTCATCAAAGTTGAAGTCTCCCGGGGGTGGTATCGCAAATATCTGGTCCACGTTCTCTTTATTTCTCCTCTTTCTCAAAGACGAGTCAACGAGCTAGCAGGCTCACTTAGCTTAGCAGCGTTGTAGCATCAGTCACGGCTGGTCCTCTTTTTCTTCGTCGGGATTCGTCTCGCCAACCTTCTGACACAATGTATAATGTAATGTCTTGAACATCGGTTTTTAATAACAGGACAATGACACCAGCAAGTCTGGAGCGTAAAGCTTACGTTTTTATTCGTTCTTCTTCCCTGGTTAGATGCATTCAAGAAGTGATGTGCCTCCTAGAGGCCTGGCGTTCCACTACATGTGACATACCTCACTCTCCACAATTATCTATAATACACACCCACCTTATTAGGTGATCTATTTCAGCAGAGAAAATTTCCCATCACTCCCTTTGCTCACCCCTCTGCTGCGTCAGTATTGCTGCCAGTTGCTTCAGCGTTTCAGCTTTTGACAATGTGATCATTGTACCTCAATGGGTCGCTCTTCTTTCAATCCGAATAAGTCCAGTTCCTTAGGGGAAGAAGTCCGCTTTTTATTCCCGAAACTTGGGCTCAGTACCTCGAGATTCACTCAGAGTGTGAATCAGATGTCCAGCGTCTGCACCATAGATCCCACAAACAACCTCTCTATCCTGGAAGAGCTGTGTGCCCGCAATATTCATTCATCAGGCCTCTACCAAGAGGAAGTCTTCGACTACTTCTTGACTCAAAACGTCTTGGTGATGTCACTCCCACAGGATCATGTGAGCCGTATTCCCAGCTCCAGCCATAGGTTGGAGGCTCCTGCCTCCTTCAGCAACAATTCCTGATTCCCAAAGGAATCAAATTCTAGGTAATCCGTATATATATATTTATACACTCGCCGGCCACTTTATTAGGTACACCTTGCTAGTACCGGGTTGGACCCCCTTTTGCCTTCAGAACTGCCTTAATAGTGCTAATAATCATGGAACGTGCAGCCTCAGCCCTGTGTGAGCATTACAGAGACAATGATTTACGAGAGCCATGGACACTTTTAAAAGAATATAAACAATAGACATTTAGTTTAAGGCTCTATTATTTAGATAATAAATAAAATACATATATACCCTGTCGTTAGAGCCAATTAATGATGATTATAATAATATTAAAGATACTAATTGATCTATCTTTTCCTTTCTTTCGGTCATGTTGTCTAGCCCTGCAGCCATTAATATTCAGAAAATGTACATATATATCTATAATGTAGACTAGATCGGGCCATAATGTAACTGCCCCTAATCAGACGGCAATTTACCGGGCATAACACCCTAACCTGTTCCATCTGTGGTTCTTTTCTCCCGACCTGCCCCTCTCCATCCAAGAACTGCACTGTAAGAACTTTCCACCTTGAAACCTCATCTCTCTAAATCCAGTGTTCTCTCCTCTATATCATCCTTAAAGTGGCAGGTATGATTTTTTTAATATAATTTTTTTCATATAATGTAATATTTAAATAATAATAACAATAAAATAAAATTGTATATACATAAATAATTAAATATCTCAAAGCTTTTCTTTGTTATATGCCTACACTAGCATTGCTGTGAGTTGTTGGTAAAGGCACATTACAGATGCCTTTCAAGTTATGTCACAATGCTATTTTGGTATAAATATTGTTCAAATATGGTTGCCAAAGTACCCCTTTCTTCTTCATCAGCCTCTCAGATGTGTTAAGCTTGTTTCTCTTCAACTGTTTGGATGACTTCCTAGTTATTGACCTTGTCTCGTCCCCCTTTCCAGCAGCATCTTCATAGTTGTGTACCTCTCTTAGAGAGTCCATGCCCTTCCACAATTTGGAATATCTAAGTATAAGTCTCGATAGTCAGATAGAGCAGATTTGTTTGTGGTGGCCATTCTAACTATAAGAGTGAGTGTTCATGTTCCCACAGTTCTTTTGATCCAGCCTCTTCTATTGGTCTTGGGGGATTCTACATTAATCTCTGGCCAACCAAACCCAATGGTCTTTTTCTCATTGTCGTCATCTGATTCCTACAGAGCAGTAGATAGATCAAGGAACAAATTATTTTTTCAAGCATCAATGCTACTACAATAGATATAATCTATAAAAGCCTCTTATGAAACGTTTAGTTTGGTTTTCTATCTCAGTATTACTAAGTCATCAAGGTAAGGCAGAGTGCTATCATTGATACGATGATGGAAGCAGTCTTGCCTGCAATCCTGCCAAGGGCATTCTCATTTAATCATCTACTTGACCTTACCTTCTCAAACCTTAGAAGAACACATGTACACAACATTTCCAAGCACTCAAAGACTAATAAATCTTGTCAAGAAATTTGAATTATCATTGCTAAGAATAATACTTCTTTCTGTTCTTTCTCCTTTATGATGAAACACTTGCATGCTCCCTAACCCATCTGTTGGCCCCCCTGCTCACCAACAATGGTTGAAAACCCATGCTGAGATCTAACACCTGACTGCTATTCACCTCACTCCGTAAGAAGTGGCACAGCTACGACTGCAGTGCTCCATCATCCATGCTTACCGTGCCACATCAGGCTCCACAAGAAGGAATATTGATGTCAAAGATCATCAGTTGCTTCACCCTTGATGCTTTAATATGTACTCTCCGCTGCCTAATGCCATTGTTGCATATCCGATGATTCACTGCACCCTGTTCGTGGCATCTATCACACTCGTGTTCATGTGGCTTTCTCTGAGGTTTCTACGTTTTTCCCGCTGTTAATAGGGTTTTTGGTAGTTTTTCCTCACTCTTGTTGAGGGTTAAGGACAGAGGATGTCGCACCTCGTTATGCCATATGAGACAAATCGTGTTTTGCGAATATGGGCTATACAAGCAAAAATTTGATTGAATAATATGTATATGCTTTGCAGTTTAATGATATTGGTGCATATCAGGTAGGTTTGAAGTGTTCAATTTCGGTTTCTTTGTTGCCCATGTGCTGGCAGGAAATCAAAGTTCACTAGGTATATTCCCCGACAGCTAGACTGCCTTTGGGGGGAACGGCCTCACGATGACTGATGTAAGGTCCACACCAGGGCTATTCAACTTCAGCAGCAAGTGGGCCAAATAAGAAAATCACGGGGGGTGTGAGGGCCACACAGAATATTGATCAATTAATGGCTAAAAATGAAAAACAGTAATGTATATTTCCACAGGTAAACAGTCACACACGCATCTCTTTTCTTTCACTTTATATAATCAGTTACAGACTGTCATTCCATTCCAAAACACAAGGAGGCTATCAAGCTTTGATACAGAAGTGCAAAAGTTACATAAAAAACATAAACAAAAAATGAGACAGTGTTTTTCTGACATGTCCATATCCACAAATGTAGAAAACAATTTGAAAATAGTATAATAGTATTCAGATATCAGATTAACAATAAATGAGCCTGTTCAGGAAACTATCAAAAACAATTCCAAGCAGAAATTAGGTAGTTAAAGCAGGTCCATATCCCAAAATGCATAATGTAAACTGAACATCTTGAAACAGTATCCATCACAATAATAGTAAATAAGCTTTCAACAACATTTCCAAGCAGAAATAAGGTGCTTTGCAGGTCCATAAACACAAACAGCCAGATGAATCTGGTAAAACAGCATCCACCAGATTAACAAAAAATGGGCCGACTCATGATATTATCATAAACAAGCCAAAAATAAGGTGCGTATAGCAGGTTCATTTCCATATTTGTTAAAGGTAAAAACTAAAACTCCAGACAAACCAAAAGGGAGCCTGCTGAACCATAAAACAGATTTGTAGTCTGTGCATTTTCAGTTTGATAGCATCACATGCCTCAGTCAGGGTATTTTACTACTACACAACTACCTTACTTATCAGACCTCTGTTGTTTTGAGCCTGTTTGACTCAGTGAGAGAAATTACATTGCCTTGATTTGGCAATTTCAACTTAGTTTGGCTCATAAGTAGTAAGGGCAACCCTGAGACACTCGTGTAGCTTTTCATTGGTCATGGAGCAACGTGCCCTTGTTTTAATTGCATTCATGTGAGAAAAGCTAGACTCACACGTCTAGGTGGATCCAAACATTGTTAGTATTAGCAGCGCCACTTTCCTGATTGCGGGGTACTGGTATTGGCTAACATGGTTACACCAAAAGTTCACTGCACCCTCAGACAGCAAGTGCTGCTTTAAAGCAAATGAGGACTGGACATCAACCATTTCCATCTGAAGGATGCTCTCATCAATGCAAGACATTACCTCTTTTGCTTTTACACAGAAGTCTGCCTCAGGTTTGATGGAGAATGGGTCACGAGCAAACTGCAGTACCTCAATAGGAATACTGAAGCCTTGGAATCTCTCAGTGAAGTTTTCTCATAAAGTTTGTCATGACTGGCGTTATGTGTGCCCCAAGTGCAGCAACCTTTCTGCCATTAGGTCTGACGTGAAAATCGTTAACTTTGTTTTGAAGGCGCACAGCCTCTCAACTAAATCAGCGATAGACTTTTCTCGCCCCTGAACTTCCAGATTCAAAGTGTTCAAGTGTCCAAAAATGTCACACAGAAAGTGGACTTCTGCCATAAACTGTTCATCCAACATGCGCTCCAAGAAGTGTGCTGCCCGTTTGTGTTTACACGTGCGAAGGAAAGACAAAATCTCCTGGCGGAGTTCACAGAAACGGTCCAAAACCTTTCCTTTGCTGAGCCACCTGACATCACTATGAACCAGCAAGTCAGTGTGCTCTGCAGATGCGTCAGCAAGCCACATACGGAAGAGGCGATGGAGGTTGAGCAGATGAAATTCACAATGTTCATAACAGTGTCCATGGTGTTTTTCAGATCGCTGCTGAGCTTTGCGCACAGTACAGCCCGATGAATGATGCAGTGTAAAAACTGCATATGCGGGGCTACGGCTGCCAACCTGGCCACCAGCCCTTTCACTCTACCGGTCATAGCTGGAGCTCCATCCGTAACCAACAAGCAGACTTTTTGTAAATCCAGTTCATGCTCATTAACAAACGTGACAATCTTTTGAAAAATCACTTCACCTGTAGTGTGTCCCTCCAGCGGAACGAGCCCCAGTAGTTCCTCCCGAAAGCGCACTCCATCATAAAACCTCACATATATGCACAGCTGGGCCATGTCGGTACAGTCATTCGATTCATCCACAGCGATAGACATAAACTCTGCTTTTCGAAGGTTTTCCAAAAGCTTCCCTGCGACATCCGTTGCCAGTAGCTCCACTCTGCGGAGAGTTGATGTGTCCGAGAGAGGCACTTTTTTAATGGATGAAGTGACGCTTCCTTCACTTTTCGTCAACAATCATTTCATCAATAACTGCAAGCATGCAGTCTTTAACAGTCTCCGACTCGGTAAAGGGCCTCTTCTGTCTGGTTAGTGTCCAGGCTACGCGTAGAGATGCTATCATGGCTCTCTCTTGTTCCGTGCAAAAGCGACTAAGGGCACACTGACCTCGTTGAAAAGATGCTAACAGTCCGTTTACTTTTCTCCTCCGTTCATCCGAGCCTTCGGGGAAAAACTGCTGTTAAATGAGCCATGATTCGACTTGTAGTGCCTCTTCACATTGTATTCTTTCATCACAGCAATGGATTCGCTGCACAATAAACACATTGGTTTATTGCTCATTACGGCTGGCAAAGTAAATAACTACTTTTCAGTCCATTCACTTTGGAATTGGCGGTTTTCACAGTCAACTTTACGACGCTTTGGCTTTGAGAGAGACATTTCGCAGCTTATTGGTAGCGTCAGCTCGCGCAGGTGTTTCAGTGGGCAGCCAGACCAGAGCGCAAGTGAGGAGTGGTTTGCGGCAACCAACACAGGTGCGTAACATAAAGACGTAACCATACAGGTTTGGTTGAGGCAACAGTGAAACTCAATGGCTCTGGATTAGATGTCTCAAAGTATATAAGAGGCATGTCCGTTAGTTTTATTTTTATTTTTTCTTACCAAGCTATACTGATTTGCAGGCAGTCTTGCGGGCCATAGTTAAATTCAAACGGGCCGTATCCGGCCCTGGGACCGCTAGTTGAATAGGCCTGGTCTACACATTGCAACTTCACTAGGATATATATTTCCCCTTTAACCCAATGTGCCTCTGGGGGAGGGATGGCCTCACAGTAGCTGGAGCCAGACCCATACATAGCATTCTCACTAGGTTGTATTTTCCCAATGTGTTTAAATACGTGTAAACTCTCAAGCAAATCAAAAAACACCAAGTAAACTTCACATCTGCACATAACAAACTCAAGTCGCATGCTGTGCAAACACGCCTGTGTGTGGGACGCTGTTACTCACTGTGGTTGATGCTGGACAGTTTTTACAATGAGCTTTACACCGTGGTAATCAACCTCGGTTATAATTATAATTTAAATTTCACACTGTAATACTAACCGTTGGGAATGTAACCGTGGTCAATTGTAAAATACGCTGCGCCACGGTGCGCAATGCCCGGCTAGACGCACACAGAGCGAGCGAGCGCTCCTCTCCACTCTACTCACTCGTCGAGCATTTGTTGATATGAAATTATTTTTCCAGCTATCCTGAGATACCAGTGCCTGCCCCGTCAAGTTCACCGTGTCTCTCAGGCTTTATATTTTTTATTCCCTCTTTCTCTGTCCACCTCGCTCTGGCCAGAGAGCCAGGCAGCATGCGTGGACTCCACTAGCCGAGCCAGAGTGCACAAAGCCCCGCAGGACAGAGAGCCAGGCGGCATGCATGGGCTCCATTGAACGAGCCACGGTGCGCAATGCCCGGCTAGACGCACATGGAGCGAGCGCCCCTCCTCACCTGCCGAGTATTTGGTGTTATCAAATTATTTTTCCCGTGTTCCAGAGATCCCAGTACCTGTCACATCAAGTTCACACACACGCTTTTCTCTGTGATGAAGATGAACAAAAACCCACACAGGACCCCAAACATTAATGAACTGGCAGCCAAGAAAAGATGCCAAACATCTGGCTCTGACACATGTTCATAAAAGAAGGATGTAGCCTACCTAAATATGTTTTCTTTTTGCACTTTATCCAATATCCTGTCTATCCTGTTTAATAAATGTTGACCCTGTTTGGCCCTCGACGTAGTCCCAGTTTTAAATTTTGGCCCTCTCTGTGATTGAGCTGGACAGCACTGGTCTACATGAAGCAGCCACATTCCATGAAGACAATCTCAGACAAGCTGACAGAGTCAAACCCAAGTGGCAACCTAACGTGACGTCACCCATTGGTTTGTGAACTGCTAATTTGATCAGCGTCATTTTGGCGATTTGGAGCCAGGCTGAGCAGGACGCTGCCATATTTGGACAAAAAGGAGGAGCTGGGTCTGACCTCTGACCTCTCAACTCGAGGACTGTAAACATGCCTATCTACACCGGCTACTGACAACACAGAGCTCCCGACTGTGCTGAAAAACTAGCTGCTTACACAGCTTCATCATCTGAGGTAAAGTTCATTATGAGTAAGTCATCTGAAAAGCCAGATGTGCACATGTCCACATATTTCAGAGAAGTAATGAGTTGTAGCTGAAGTTAGCATTAAATAGTGTTTTGTAAAATATTTTTTAATCCGTAGAACTTGAAGAGTCGTCAAAACTGAGCTCCTACTTGAACTGTGTGTCTCCTGATAAATAACATCTCCTGGACTGTTTGCATCTTTCCTCCATTACTATCATTTAGGTTAAACTACACACTGTTAAACATTTTAAATGTAAGAGCAGCTTGTGTTCCTCCAGGTTTTGGACTTTACTCTTAAAGTAAACAGACGACTGCATCAAGTGCTGTAAGGTTTATATGAAATACTACTTTACTATTGTGCTTTCTCAATTCTAACATATCTACTGTAAATGATACGCAATAACTATTAAGCACTAGAGATTAATATTTCTACAGTGAAGATCATGTTTACCTTGATCCAACACTGGCCTTGCGGATCAGTTGGTTGAGTGTGTTGGCGTCCGCAACCCTCAGTCTGCTGCCCCAGCACACAACAGCAAACAGGAGAGCACTGGCCACCACAGTCTCATAAAACATCGTCAGCATAGTCTGGCAGATGTTGAAGGACCTCAGTCTCCTCAGGAAATAGGGGATCTGGCCCTTCTTGTAGAGGGCATCAGTGTTCTTAACCCTGTCCAGCTTATGGTCTAAAAACACTCCCAGGTACAGTATTTGTAATTCTCCACAATGTCCACGCTGATACATCCAACTATTGCAGGGTGAAGAGGAAGGGAGAGAGGACCGTTCCCTGTGGAGCCCCGGTGTTACTGACCACTCTGTCAGACACACAGTGCTGCAAGCGCACATACTGTGGTCTGTTAGTTCACAATCCAGGACACGACGGGGGCATTCACCTGCATCGCTGTGAGTTTCTCGCCCAGTAGAGCTTGCCTGATTGTGTTGAAAGCACTGGAGAAGTAAAAAAACATGACCCTCACAGTGCTAGCCGGCTTGTCCAGGTGCACGTAGTCTCGATTCAGCAGGTAGATGATGGCGTCCTCAACTCCTAGCCGGGGCTGGTAGGCGAACTGGAGGGGATCCAAGTGTGGCCTGACCATGGGCCAGAGCTGCTCCAGGATGAGTCTCTCCAGGGTCTTCATGATGTGGGACATCAGCGCCACCGGTCTGTAGTCCTTGGAGCCACTGGGACGCGGCGTCTTCGGCACAGGAACAAGACAGGACGTCTTCCACAGCACAGGGACCCTCTGAAGACTCAGGTTAATTTTAAAGACACGGTGAAGCACTCCACAGAGCTGGGGGCACAGGCTTTGAGCATCTTGGGGCTGACACCATCGGGGTCCGCAGCCTTGCCTGAGTGGAGTTTCCTCAGCTGTCTTCTAACATGGTGAGGTGTGAAGCCCGTCCACTCTGCTCTGCATCTGCCAATCGGCTTGTTGCTCCCTCACTGTGAGCTAACTACTCAACAAAATCATGACTGTTTGCTGTCCTGGTTCCTAAATGGTGGAACGAGCTTACCAATGACATAAGGACAGCAGAAAGTCTACACATTTTTTCCGACTATACCTTGAATAAAAACAATAAAATAAAATAAAGTAAAAAGTAGCGCTTTAGTAGCACTTATATGGCACTTACATATAGCACTTTGTAGTTTGGCTTTCTTGAAGAAAATTGTACCTTCTTGATTCTTGTTGTTCTGGGTTTGTACCATCATGGTAGATTGCACTTATTGTAAGTCGCTTTGGATAAAAGCGTCAGCTAAATGAAATGTAATGAAGGACACTTTAGAGGATGCAGGCTGGGGAGGAGGGGTGTTGGAGTCACCAGGAAGAAGACAGCCAGCTTGTGAGCCAGAGGAGGTGTAAGGAGGAGGGGAGAGGGACCCTCACAGCAATTTGAGGGACAGTCAGGGGAGGGGATGATCTGTTAAAAAATTGATTATTAAATAAATTCATTGGCCACGTCCAAGCTGCCCTCAGCTCCTTTGCCGCTAGCTGGTCTGAAGCCAGTGATGATCTTCATTCCACACCAGACCTCCCTCATGTTGTTCTGCTGGAGTTTCCCCTCCAGCTTCCTCCTGTAGCTGTCTTTTGCATCCTTGATCTTGATTTCTAGGTCACTCTGAATAGTCCTCCGCTCCTTCCTGTTGCCACCTCTGAAAGTCCTCTTCTTCTCGTTAAGGATGGCTTTGATGTCTTGTGTTACCCATGGCTTGTTATTTGGGTAACAGCAGACAGTCCTTGTTGGGACAGTGCAGTCCAGTCAAGTGGCAGAACAAAACGAGTAGTTCCACCATGAAAAAACAGACCAAAACTCTCCTCACAAACATGTTTAGAGAGGACGCAACTTAAATATGTTACTTAAAAAAGACAAATCAAATATGTCAAAGGAAAAAGACAAAAAGTAGGAAAATATAACAAAAAGAGCAGGAGCAACTGTTACAGGCTGCATACACCGTTGCGCATGCGCACTGAGGCAGGTGAACGTCGGTTGGACAGTTCCAGCTGTTTACAATTTAAGAGTCTTCATGTCACATTGGTAAACACTTACCTGTGAAGGTTTTAACTGCTGAAGTTGATCCATTTACTGATACTAGTTTAATAGTATAATAATTTTCTAATTATGCTTAAATAATGTTACTACCACCTCTAAAAACAGCAGAAATGAAGTAAAAGGTAAGAAACTGAACCTGAGAATATAGAAAATTAAAGACAAAGTTCTGTTGGTCTGTCTCAGAGGAAACTGGTTTATTGACATCATCATCACATCTCATTAAAGAATTAAAGATGTTATCCAGGCTCTCTTCCACATCCTGAAGAATGGCACCAAATATGCTGCTCCACACATGAGGTCTTCCCTTCTTTTGACACCAGTCATTTTGATCGTTGGATGACGTCCAGTTGTTTCACGTCATCATCATCTAAAGCTTCAGTTCTTCAGCCTCTGGTAGATTCACATAAAAAAATATACAAAATCATGTCAGCACAGAGAAATAGAAAAATAATTATGAATAATTAATGAATTAGTTGTTAACAATCAGACATCAGCACATCAGAATACAAGAATTAATCAGATTTAAGTAGAAATAAAGACACTGGCACCAAGAAATCCAACATCCACAACCCAGGAGAAATCATTAAACTTACTGGGTAGTGAACTGACTGTCTGGTTTTCCAACACAGTCTGTATAATCTGACAGCTTCACTACATAAATAAAAAGACTCACACACGACTTTTTAACTGATTCAATTTAGACATACAGCAGGTAATCACAACAGAACACAGAACTTTATGCTACAGTTTAACCACATAAGTTATCTAAACTTTATGAACTATCACGTTATCCTCATGGACTTTTAAAAAGTCACATTAATGCAGCTTACATAATTTAAACTGAGTCAGATGTGGCAGAAACAAAACAAACATCATCAATATTAATCGTTGGTTAAATTTATCTTTTTATCGAGCTTAACTTTAACACCTGGTTAGCACAGGATAGAAGCCCTGAGGGAACTGGGAGGCCCAGCATAGCAAAGCTATCGGCTAACTAGCTAGCTTGGTTGGTTATCATTGCAATTCACATACACTGGGACGGTAATTTACATGCTAATAGTTTCATCTTCTCTGGTCAGAACACAGAAACACACAGTCACTTTTGTGGAGCACAGAGGACACGTGAAGATGTTAATAAAACAATAATTTACTCACCGAACAAACTGGAGACATCAGCTCCTCTGGGTCTGTTGTTACTGAAGAAAAGGCCTTAATCCCGGTGAACTAAAAACTAATAAGCGAAGCTAAAGAAATATGGTCCTCGCCCTGTGAGTGCTTGGGCCCTAATAAAAACAAACTAACAATAAAAGTGTTGGTTTAAAAACCTTCTGCAGCAACTACTACCTACAGAATAAGATTAAATGTCAGAGAATGAGTGAACACGATGTAAATAAAGCTAAACCTCCGGTGATTCTCTCTCTAAGCTGCTGCCTGAAAATCATCCGAGAATCTGTGTATCAATCAGACAGACAGCTTTTTGAGCTCTAATATCTATTTAATTATGATATTATTTTCAGTTGGACCACAAGATCTCTGATAATAAGGAGAGTATCTAGCGAATGAGACAGAGAAATTGGCGTTTTTTGAATGGCAGTCTATGGAGCCAGAGATTTCTTGGAGCCAGTTTGAGCCAGCCCCTGCTAGCATGATTGAAATCACCAGAGACAAGGAGAGCCTGAAGAGGAGTGTAAAACAGCACAGGCTGCATCAGCTTAAGCAGACGGAGGAACATGCACTGCTATCGGGATAACGTGAAAATTCCTGCAGTAGACAGGCTAACTGCTAACGATCCAATGTTCTTACAACAGTGTTTTCATTTAACAGTGATGTACACAATGTATCATCAACACACACACTTCTCCGCTGTCTTGTCTGCCCATATCAGCTAGAATCTATCCAGCACATTTAACACTGTCTCTTGAAACAGCATGATGCCACACTGCTTGTTATCCCTCTCTTGGATCAACAGCGCTAACTCGTCAATCTTATTGGGGAGAGATCTTACATTCCCTATGTTGGTCATGAGGACAGGTATGCAGTGTTTCCTTCTCGCACTGTCCAAGACACCACTGATGTGATACAGCAAAACAGGGTGAACAGAAGAAAAGCCACAGCAAACATGGTGTACACGGTTTCCATTGTGTATGGAGAATAAACAGAAAAACACAGAAAAAAAGGACAGGAAAACTAGGTTAGGAAAGGAAAGAGCTCCAAATTGAGAAACACTAATCTTTGTGGTATAGTATTGATAACAATAACTATAATGCTGACATGTTTGGTGCTGTCAGGACGCTGTTAGTGATGCTGGATTATCATGTTAAATTGTCAGAGACCATGGACCTACCCATTTCTAGGAACTCATTGAACAAGCCAAAGGCGTCTGTGTTGGCCAGATGATAATTACGCAGCCAGTCCCGAAGTTTGCAGATGTCACACGGTTCAACAGATCCCTGTACATCATGGCAAGCTTTCCTGTAACACTGACCACATTTCCTCTCCAGCTTCTTTGCTGTGTTTCTGCTCAGACAGCTCTTCAGCCAGCTGGAAGACACATAAATGGTGGTATGACATGTCTACAAAATTAGATCAATGTGATGCAACACTACTCGGCTCAGGATAATCAATTTTATATAAAGATGGACAAAATGACAGCTAGTCAAAAGTGAAGCCAAAAAATCTCGGTCGACCCCAGGTGGCTGGCTGCAGTATAATTAATAAACCCCACCTCCTGCATACTAACAGATGAAACATGGGCCAACCTGAAAAGTCAAAGTACAAGTAAAATAAACTTTTTCCAAAGATGGTTTCTTTAATTTTAGGTAGTTTTAAAAGCTAATCTATAATCAAGTGTTCGTTTTTCCAGTAAGTTTGGTCTTAAATTGATATTTTAAGCTAAAAAACGGGTAGAAACATTATAATTGACAATTGAGTCTGGCTTGCGATTGCTCAAGCTCAAATAACATCACCAGCACAAGATGGCAGTACCGATATCCAGAACATTTCAGACTTTGTTTACAGTCTCTAGTCTGGACAATAACTCATCAACAGCGGCTGCCTTAAATAGATACAATTTAAATGAAAACACTGCACACTCACGGCACTGTGAACTCAAAGATGTTGTTCAGAATCTGTTTGAGCAGCATGATCACAGCCATCTGGATGAAAAGGTCTGTCAAACAACCACTAGGATGGCACTACATGACACACAAAACACATCTGAGAATTAGTATTATGATGTAGAGAAGCTGTATACACATCTGAATAACACATAAATCTCCTTACCTCCTCCAGTCTCCAGCGAGCAATACGTACATAATTTCCTGGATGGCCATTTATTCTGTGAGAGAACATCATTTACACATTAACGATCAAAATTTTAAATCTCTAAACCTAAGACTGAGCAATGCTTACAGTACAGGTTATGCTGCTGCAAATACTGGGCTTTAACGCCACCACGCTACAAGATCGTCGACTCAGCTATAGATAGGTCATGCCTGCCTCCTGCCTCCGTCTCACTCCTGCTAACCGGAATTCATCTTTAGATAAAACACTTATCTAGATCTGTGGACTCTACCCTGAACAACCCCCAGCTCCTGGTCCAGTCTCTGCTTTGCTGTTATCATTATGGTTGGACTGATGGATGATGCCATCGTCCATCTGTAATGGCTGGATGTTTTTTTCCGTTTCTTACAGGCTCTGTCAGTAATTTACTCATCATTCGCACTGCCGACAGAATCGGCAGTGCACCTCCTCCGGCTCTCAATACATTGCCTAAGTTTAAAAATGATGTTGTTTTTAACCCGCTGAGTTAACAGATGTGTTTGACACTTTTGGGTGTGTAAGTGCATGTGTCGGTGTGTGTCTGCGTGTCAGTGCGAGAGACAGGAAGGAAAACTGCGAGCGTAGTCAGGACGGGCTGCATCAATGAATGAATGTGCACCTTTATGAAGAAAGATTTGACTTATTTAAGAAAAGTATAGATCATTATTTGGGGATCAATATATATTGTTTAATAATTATCTACTAACCACTATGCTGATGTAGGGGTGGGTGAAGTGTTTGAGTTTCAGGGGTAAACAGCATTGCAGCCAAATCCAATACAATTGAAGTAACTGGTGACTCCTTCTTTAAATGAAAAAAAAAAAACAGACAAAAAACATAAGTGTCCGTAAACCCCGACAGTCATATTCAACTCGAAACAGCGTAATTTATACCATGTTTCTAGCCTAAATGTCCTCTGATATCCTCCTCTGAAGCTGCATTCAAGCTCGAATACGCACACCGCACACAAGCTCTCACCCAAGGGCGTGCGCGGGGTGTGCGGTAGCATAGCTACTTTGACTAGCATTGCTACTTCCGGTAGCAGAAATTTAGGCTTAAAATATGGTGTAAATGACGCTGTTGCGAGTCGAATTTGAATGCCGGGGCTTATCTCCTTTACACTTGACATCCATTGCACTTCTGTCCGTCCTGGGAGAGGGATCCCTCACATGTGGCTCTCTCTGAGGTTTCTACGTTGTTTTTACTCTGTTAAAAGGGTTTTTAAGTAGTTTTTCCTTACTCTTGTTGAGGGTTAAGGGCAGAGGATGTCACACCATGTTAAAGCCCTATGAGACAAATTGTGATTTGTGAATATGGGCTATACAAATAAAATTTGATTGATTGATTGATTGATGGACACTTGGATGAGACCACAGGAGCAGTATGGAGGCGTTTTCTGTTTTTTGTTTTACGTGATCACAAGTTACTTCAATTGTTTTGGATTTGGCTGCATGGTGGAAGGGTGAAGTATCAGGGCTGTACTGTGTGACATATGTTGCATGTGTCTGATAATATTTTATATAATCCTGACTCTGCCTCTAAATGTCTTAAAACATAAAAACCTCCAGCGCTGGCTGAATGAAGATCCAGCCTGTCCGCCGTGCTCAACTCCAGCTACCCTCAGACACATTCTCACTGGTTCTAAACTAAGTCTCTCCCAAGGTAGGTATACGTGGAGACACAACCAAGTACTCAATGCCTGGCATCAACAATCTAAGCAAAGAGAATGCCTTGCCTTCCAAAACATCAAACACAGTTCCAAGGACACTTTTTGTCCGAGAAGGGGAACAGGGACAGAGAAGGCCTCGTCCTCTGACCAGGAGTGGTCAGTTGGAGCAAGCCCAAAATTGGGAAATGCTGGTGGATGTGGGCCAGCGGCTTACAGTCCCATCACACATTGTCACCATTACACTAAGACCACACCTGGTACTCTGGTTCAACACCTTGTGCGTCGTCCACTTTATAGAATTAACAGTACCCTGCTGTGGTACGAGGAGATGGCATTTGAGGCAAAGCAACATGGCTGGGGGTAAATAGTTTGCTCTCTTAAGGTTGGCTGCAGGGGTTTTGTTTCAACATCCACCACTAGGCTCTGGATCAGGAGGAAACATCCCAGCTGGACCTTGTAATGGAAAATGTTACCATTATACCACACTATATATTATCGCTGCTTATGCATACTATTTCTCCTTGTGACACTGTTAAGATGACATCAGAGCCACAAATCTGACTGGGCTTGTCTCCTCCCACCAAGACCTCGAAGAATCCTTCAGCCTGTGTCTGGGTTTTGGCTTGGCCAGGAGGCCTTCAGCATGTGTCTGTGTCTTATTTTACTATTCACTCAGTTCACACACATAGTTCACATACATACACACACACATAGTTCACATACATACACACACACATAGTTCTCACACACACACACATAGTTCTCACACACACACACACACACACACACACACACACACAACACACACACACAGTTCAACTCTTCACACACACCCATCTCTTCACTGCATCTGCACAAAAAGCACACGCCTGCAACTGTTTCTTTGTCATTCCCTCTGCAGAATGCTCTTCGCATGCTGTATGATTGTCTGAACTTCCTAAGGTATCCTTAAAAGACTATGATTCTCTAATCTCTTTATTTCAGAAGTCTCAACAGGTCAAATTTCCATCACAACCTCAAGATGTTAGGGACAAACCCAGGCCTGATCAGCCTGTGGTGGGCCTGCCTTAGAAGAGGGTGTCATGTCTGCTAACATCTGCTAAAATCCTATTACATTATGACACCCTACTGGAAACCCTCAGTTGGCACATTTATTCCAACTCATGTCATCTCAGGTATATGGACTCTACAAATGGATTGTATCACCTAGTCTGGTGGAGGGATGTGCTACAGCTAGAGAAAAAAAACAAGAGATGGAAATAATATTAATTTGACAAATGGCTAATCTTTCTGGATGAATCAGTTAATGTAAACTGAAGATCAAATTATTGCTGCACTGCCACAGGTCACAAAATCTGAGGGGTCACAGAATACAGTGTATAAGTGACAGATACATTTTTCTTTGGTATATTATATTTTCATGTCCTTGTGGTTCAGTGGTTAATACATAATACTCTACATTAACAGCAGTTACAGACTGAGTAGTCTACCTGCCCAGGAAGAAGGCCACATAGAAGAGTGAAGAGAAGAGGGTGAAGAACTGGAAGGTGAACATCTTAACTGTGAAGCTCCTCTCTGTGGCAGCAAACGAGTTTGTCTTCTCTGAAAACCCACACATAAACACACAAACACACACACACAGAATATAGAAAAGTACAATAATGTAACTGATGCATAATGATTTGGTATGGTCTAAAATCCAACAAGTCAGATTTGTATTCACATATTCCAGATTTAATTGTTTAACATTTATGGGGAAAACAACAGGATTTGCAATCATTTCTTTATTTTTGCATTGCACTGTATTGTATACTCACTAGTTGCCTACTTCCAGCACAAGATAGTGAATAAAGTAACTAACTTCATTCTCACCCATGTCACAAAGCTTGAGAGAAATCCATCGGTTTACCTACAGGTGGAATAGAGACAACAAAACACACAAAGACATTAAATGTTTTATGATTAATACATTATTGGTAGGTCACACTTTAGAAGACCAGGTGTTATATTCACATATAACAGCTGGTCTTCTAAAGTGTCCCTCTTCCTGTTTCCCCAGAGGTCTGATCTTCCTGTGAGTTGAAAAACTGGAAAGAATGTTTGTTGCCTGTGAGGTTCAGCTGACAATGAATGAACTGAAAACATTTAACAATTAAGAGATGTGTTTTATTGTGCATCTGTCCTGTACTTGTATAGTCGAGGAGTGTTGGAGAGTAAGTTCAAAATTATATTACAGTACATTTGCCAGTTACACTCTTGTAACTTTCCAGGAGTGGCATTCTAGCTGACACACAGGCAGCAAACCAGCATATATTGTTAGCCGTGTTTAGTCAAATCACTGCATATCATGTTGAGTTGAGACTTAGAATTATTTTATATCGGCACATCTGGACACAGGATAAAAGACAGCTACCACTTGCACTAACTTCACCTTTCTATAATATAATATATGAGATGAACAAAAAATGTGTACTACAAATCCATTACTTACTATTTTTTTAGTTTATAGAGCTCTCTGTATGGCTCTCCGCTGAGCTTACGAACCTTAATTTGCTACAGAGATTGCAACTACCTACAAACCTCTAGTAGAAACTGTCATGGTTCTGCTGTGACTCCAGGATTTTTCCCTGGGTGAAATCGAATAGTTCATTTTGATTACCTTTTAAACTGAGTGAAATGACACGGTAGTATTTTAGCAGCCACCATAACAACAGCTGTTCGAATTCTCTGAAGCTTCATTGCACCCTAGCTGTTCGCATAGACAACACCGGACCATCTTTTATAAAAAAGAAATGACAAAATGTTGTACCACAATTCATTGCAGCAGCATCATTTAAAGTGTCCCAACATTGTAGTCGCACGTGGACACACCCACGCAAATATAAAATAAAATTACCATATGTTGTAATCTCACGACTGACACGATCCAGTAGTGATGTATATCTCACATTTGTCTGAGCTCCTGATTTCTATTCCGTCACATCTGTCTAGTCAGGAGTCACAGAGAACAACAAACATATTGAACTTAAAGTCACAAAATCATGATCATAAATTCAAATGTTTTCTCCACCTATATTTCTCCCGTTATTATACTTCAGTCCTCCTTGTTTGATTTTGATTTTCAATAAAATCTCTTTTGCTGTTTATTTCTGTGAGTAACTGTGGTTAAATGTTACCTCTGTATAAACTTAAAACATCTTTTCTCAGGACATGTCTTTCTGTTTTAAACAGGAAATTTTACTATAACTTGGGGCGACAGCACAAAGTACCATACACCATCCTTCCACAATACACCAGAATGATGAGTCTACAAAGCAGCAGATTGAGATGGTCTTGGCCACTTAATGTCTCAACTTAATTCTTATGTCCAGCTGGTCTTCTATTTCCCCTTCCTATTCTCAGTCACCACTGGTCCCATATTGCTGTGGATTGTGTCACCGGTGTGCCTCCATCTGAAGGTACCACAAGCATCCTGGCAAGAGTGGCTCATTTTTCTAAAGTAGTACATTCCTGCTTTTCCAAGTTATCTCCTACCTCCAAGACTGCAGAACTCCTGGTCCTTCTTGCATTCATGCTTCATGGCCTTCAAGACATTGTGTCAGACCAGAGTCCTCAATTCTCCTCCTAGTTTTGTCTCTCCTCTTTGTCTCAAGTTTTGGGCCTCACTTGACAATCAACCACCCCTTTTTCTAAGAAAAAGGCCTATGGATGTAATTTGGAGCCTGTTACCTGGGGGATAACTGCCGTCTCTGCCTCATGAGATTTAGCAAACAGTAATTAATTAGTAACTAAAGAAGTGAGTCTGGACTAGGATGGAGTAACTGAAATTCTGGATAACCCATCTATAAAGCAAAAGCCAAACCCACAAAATGTGGTAACAGTTTTCTGTCAGAAGGTTGTGACTAATCTGGAACAGCATGTTCCAGTACTCAAATTGGCCCATAGGGGTGTTAAATGTTGTCTTTCACTAATTCCCCTCCTTAATTGTAATCAATTGATAAGAATTGTGCAAATTCAGTTGGATAAATATTTGTGAACCCTGTAGACGCTCTAAAGCAGAGCTGCAGGATGTTGATGCATGGTTTCTTTTTTGTTCACAAAACAGAATCCTGCCCATGAATATTTGATACAATTTTAGGAAAATTACATTGTTTAACCAATCTAATGTCCCAAAACTTTCCACCACAGAGTTAATGAGGGTTTGAAGGGTAACAGACAAGCTTCCACAGCTTTTCATAGCACAGAGTGTGCGTATAGAGTTGCTGGATGGAGATTGGTCTTTGGAGCCGTCTAAGTTATTTGTGTAATCTTATAGAAAATGAGTTTAAAGCATCAACGATTTCTGGCTCATCTCTGACTATTAACTGATCCTGAAGTTGTTCACAAAACTCACAAATACACTCTTGAGAATCACCTACCAATCTGGATCCCTGAATATAATCAGGATGATTTAATACAAAACCAAAACATTATTAAGACTTGCGAATACGGTAAATCACATTGTGATCTTTTTCAAACTAATTAGGTTGATTTAACATGTTCTAACCATTGTATTATAGTTAATCCATAACCAGTGATTAGTCTTCTTGTTGAGAAGGGTAGAAAATATATTTTATTAATTTTCCTTGGTTTGAATATTGTCAAAGAAAACGTACCCGAGTCATGATCTGAATGGTGACATAGTGCAGCACAGCTCCCAGCATCATGGCAACGGTGTTGGCGTGGTCTCTGATAAACTCCCAGCTGCCCTCAGACAACAAGGCAGCGGCCACCACTCGAAACACAACCAGAAGGTGGGCAAGCCCGATGATGAGCATCAGCTGGAACACAAATAAACACACACTGAAATGCTGCCTCTTCTTCTGCTGTAAATAAATCCTAAAAGTATGTTTTTTTGTGCTTTTGTAGTATAAAATCATTTAAAGGAGATATATATACTTTATTTACTGTAACTACAACATAAAATGACCATGACATGTCATCAGAGATTAAGTAAACATGCTGGCTGAAACACTGAGTTCTCCGACAACAATGTTGTAACCAAAGACTGTACAGGGACATGTACAGACATTTTGGGGGGCAGAGACTCAATTGAGAAAAAGGGCTCTTCTCATAATTATAAAAAAAAAAATATTTAAAAATTTAAACAAGAAGTTAAATATAGTAGCACATCTCAGACAGCAATTTATTTTTATACCTTAACACTAACACAATTGTTAAAGGGGACATAGCATGCCCATTTTACCACAAGTTGATATGGTTCCTTGGGGTCTTAATGAAATGTCTGTAACATACTTTGGTCAAAATACCACAAGGATCATATAAAACAGCACCCTTTTTACCCTGTATAAAACAGCCCTCCACAGAGCGACCTGTTTTGACTGCCTGTTCCTTTAAATGCTAATGAGCCAGCTCCCCCCTCCCCCCTCATGATTTTAAACGATATAAATTACATATTTTATATGATATAAATTATCAAATATGCATCCCATACTTTGTATTCCCCTTGTTGTCCTGGAGTTTTAATTTTCCCAATCACATAATTAAATGTCCCCCTCTGCCCATCCACTACAAGCACACAAGCAGACAGACAGAGAGAGAAAGAGAGGTGGGGGGGCTATGAAGACCATCATTTACCCCCGAACCCCGACATTCAACGGGTACAACAACAAGCGGAGAAAGCAGAATCGCGGGCTGACCTTATATGTACAGTCTATGGGGCTGACCAGCGGAGAAATGCTCGTCCCGTGTGAACAGCCAGGCGGCTGCGTGCTGGAGAACGGCGCTGCGCTGCCTCGCAGCGGCACTTCCGCGTCCGGTGTACCCCGGCGTAACTACTGTAACCCGGCGGAACTACTGTAACCCGGCGGAACTACTGTAACCCGGCATACAGTAGAGCTGAACACTGCGGAAGTCTTCCACACAGCTGGCAGTGTGGAAGACCGCTGCGAGGCAGCGCAGCGCCGTTCTCAAGCGCGCAGCCGCCTGGCTGTTCACACGGGCGAGCATTTCTCAGCTGGTCAGCCCCATAGACTGTATATATAAGGTCAGCCCGCGATTCTGCTTTCTCCGCTTGTTGTTGTACCCGTTGAATGTCGGGGTTCGGGGGTTACAGTAGCGCTGAACACTGCGGAAGTCCTCCACACTGTTGGCTGTGTGGCGCTGACACAAATTCCAGCTCACGCACGGGAGAGCGAGCGGTCGCTCCCGAGCAGCTGCTGCAGCCTCCCAGTCCCAGCGATCCACACAAATGCCACATGTGAGTGAATCGCGGGCTGACCAGCGGAGAAATGCTCGTCCCGTGTGAACAGCCCGGCTGCGTGCTTGGGAACGGCGCTGCGCTGCCTCGCAGCCTCCGGTGTAAACCCGAAAGTAACGAGTGTGGGGGACGGGACGGGACGGGAGCCAAGACCATGTAGGGAGACTTCCAGTGTATTGTTACGACACAATACCCAGGAAGCGCAATCGAGTCGCTCAAGCATGACGTTTCTGACTTAGAGGAACTATAACAAAACGCGCGAGTGTTTTTTCCCCAGAGTTTTTGGGTTGGTAGACATGCCAGATACCCACATTAACCTGTAGAAGCACTAACAAAGTGGAATTTGCATGCTATGTCCCCTTTAAATACTCAACAGTTCACACAGAGACAATTTCTTCTTAAGTATTCACTAGGTTTATCACGAGAGCAGGGAACACCAAAGGTAACTATGCCACAATGTGCATGTATTCTATGCTACTATAGTTTCTAGTATATATTTAGAATAACACACATTCAATATCTGGTGACAAGGACTTAGTTTCAGTATACCTATAATTCCCTCCTTTCACATTTGAGGGAGGGCTGTCTGTATCATGGATTGATAAAGATCTATCAGCAAACAACAAACTAGTAGAATTAATAGTTATTAAATCAAAATGATGCAGATACTGTGGCAGGACACTACAGGCAAAAACATTGTTTTTTTATGTACTGGTCAATTTTGATATTATGGTCTATTTTGCTTCCATGTCTTCTTTCACTCTAATGGAAAGAAAACTTCAAAAAATACACATTTAGATGGTGTTTGTTCTACCCTCTATCTGTTTGTATCTGTAGATTTCTCTAAATTCACCAAACAAGCTAATCTGCAACATAACCCTAACCCTAAACATAACATTCCAGGGGAAAATACTGTCTTGATGTAAGTCAATAACCGGGAAAGTTCTGTGGTGATGTTTTAGTAAAATATTTGATCCTATTCACCTGCAGTGCCAATTGACATGTGTATGCAAATTAGCGTCTTTTAATTAGTTAACGTCTACTTTGCATATCAAGGTGGTGAATGTGATGAGATCATTAGATACACTGTACTGATTTACTGTATTCACCTGTAATGTCTCCCCTTAAGTGCAGTACATTAGCTATTGCTTAGCTATTAGCTCATGCATGTACATTAGCAAGACATAAGTTGTTTTTGTCTTTTGGCTAATTAGCTGTAAACTCGAGGCACTGGTAGCTTAGTCTTTTGTTCATCATCATTCAGCTCCACACAACTGGGACAGGAGCTGGGAGGTGCTGCCTGTCTGACAACACAGTGATGACTTCTGTGCTCACTAGAGGTGTGCACCTTCAATAGCTTCACGTTTCGATTACGATTCAGCAGTCAACTATTTCTTTTTATTAAGAAAGTGCTTTAAAAAATATTAGACTATTACTGTTATTACAAGTGTGCTGTAAAATAATTTTTGCAAATCAAAAATAAGACTACAACAGTAAGTCTATGACAGTGGTCAGTGTTCTCCGCACTGATTGACATTCATTCAGTTTAGACTTGTGTGCTGCACCTAAGGCTTTAAAGGACAAACTCTGATTATAGCCTTTACTGTATCAAGGTGGCCCCACCTGGCCCCCCTTGGCAGCACCACTGCACTGAGGCACATTACTCCGATGGTCAACAAGTGACTCTGCTCCTTTGATGTTTTCCAATCACTCACACTTACTCATATTTCTGTTCCTGGATAAACGGTGCGTCGCTTTTTCTGCAACAATGAAGTTAAAACACAGCGCTGTGTCTTAACCCTGATGTCCTGGTTGTGCTCGTCACGTTATGTATCATGTGATGTAGCAGGTTTAAACATGTATCTCAGTCCTGTACGTTGTCTAATAACTTGTGTTCAGTGATTATTGTTAGAGTGTAAAGTGAGCGCAGGTCAGCGAGATTGTGTGGAGGAAGCAGAATCCAACAGGAGACTCTGACACATGACCTTTAATGTGCTTCTTTCCTGGTCCTGAAGCAGCGGTGACTATAATTACTCAGTGGTGAGACATCGCTAAAAACAACATCAATAAATTATGTTCTGTCTCTGCATTGATACAGAGTTGTCCGGGTCGCGATGCATCTAGGAATTAAGAAATGTTCACAACTCTAGTGTTCACCACTGCGCAGGAGTCGTGGAGGGAGGGAAGGTAGAGAGGCATCGGAACTTAACAAAGTCTAATGTACCGACCTGATATTTAGATTTTTTATTCAATCAATATATTTGTTTGACAGGGAAGCTGTGTGCGCAAACAGGAATATAATATTCATTTATTTAAAAAAGCCCCCTTTGATGTCTGTGTGCACGTGCCAGCCTGTACCATATCTTATAGGGACACATGAAGGTGTCCAAAAAAGTGTGCAAAAGAAAGTGGGACCAACCCAAACGAGAAGGCCCCTATAAAGTCGTCTTAGCAACCTCAACGGGCTTGAAAGTCAAAGGTAAGAATGTTTGGTTCCATCTCAACCTCTGCTGCAGAGCAGACGACCAAGAAAAAACACTTGAAGCATTCAGACGAATGCCGTACCCTGGGCTGGAAGGGTCAGGGGACACTGCCTACGAGAAGTTAGAGGATCCAAAGCCCACAGGGAGAAAGGTGATCCCAGAGACTGGCTGCCAGACGGGCAACTCATACACAGACGATGAAATCACAAGCCGGACTTAAAGTCAGAAGGGGCAGGACTCGGATCCAGATGAAGGGCCATCAAAGACATACGGATAGAAAAGCTAAAAGAATAACATTATGGGAAATAGGGACAATAACTGTAATTTTGTTAATTGACTGAACTTATCTATGTCAGATCAAATGAACATGACCAAACATTGACCCTGAGCCCAGAAGGTGTTAAAGTGGACAGTCTTCCATTGGATGAGCGATGCAATGCTGAAGGGGTGGCATAAATAAAGGTTAAACCTATCTGTTGATGTAATGGGTACCAGACTAGTCATGAATTTGGCCTCTGGGAGGAAATTTATGCATATTACAAAATACCCCAATAAATGTGACTGACCAACAAGTAATCTATCTGAATACTAAGTTTTCAAGGTATACTATAGCTCTGGGTGAACCCTCAAATTCGGATCAATCAAATTTGATAGCACATACAGCTCAAATATTCAAATGCTCATATTTATTTTCAAGAATCAAGCATATCAAAAGTATCAAACACTTCAGACACACACACAGAGAGAGAGAGAGAGATTTAACATAACCTACAACAATGTAAATAGGTAAAGTTTTAGATTACAACTTTCACTCACTGATGTCCAGTTTAGCCCGCTATTCAAATTCACCCAATGCCTATTTTTATATGCTTAAGACTAGAGACAATAACATTGATATTGTAGTTTAGGGAACACTAAGACCTAACATACAGCACAGTCCATAAAACTGAAAATCTGAATTCCTGGTCAAATTTGGGACTAGAAAAATATTGTATCTCCATCACTAAATGATTGTGTTAGCTTGTCATATTCTAAGATTTAGCTTTTTAGCTTTTTTTAAACTTCAAACACAATTTTTAAAAATCATTTCTGGATTTCCATTAGCTTCCACAAAGTGGAACTTATTTAATGATAGTTGGCTAGCTATACTGAGTATGTCGTGTGTGTCTGTTTTATTAAGTGTTTTTGACTAACCTGCTGCTCCCTTACTGGCGAACATGTCTGTAATTTTACTGTATTTTGCTGCTTCTGCAGCCAAGGCTTTTCTTTTTCACATCCTCTCTCTCTCTGCTCCATCTTTCCTCTTCTGCTGCTGACTGCGGTCCATTTTGACTGATGTCACTTTCAGAACGCGGCTCGCACTGAGATCTCTGCTGGGTTCAGTGCACGGGCACGCAGGGCTTTCCACTACGCTGCGCTCTGAACACTCTGATTGGGCCTGAGTTCAGCGTTCATCACAGCGCGCTGCGGTGCACTCAAAGTCCGCTGAGCAGCGCGCTTTGCTCGAAGGTTGCTCTGAAGTCGGCAGGCCAGAACGAGTGTCAGGCCACCTAGAAATGTCCTGATGGCCAGTCCACGCCTGGTGGGGACGAAGTTGTGGGTGTAGAGGAAGTAGAGGAGGGACTCAGCACACGGCCCTGGGGGGCTCCGGTGCTAAGGATGAGGGTGGAGGAGAGGTGTGGGCCTATTATCACAGTCTGAGGGTGGTTTGTCAAAAAGTCTTTAATCCAATTGCAGGTGGTTGGTGGGAGTTCGAGGTCTTTCAGTTTTGTGACCAGTCTTCCCGGGATGACGGTGTTGAATGCAGAGCTGAAGTCTACGAATAGCATCCTCACATAGCTCCCCTGGTGTTCGAGGTGAGTCACTGCGGTGTGAAGAGCAGTGGTGATTGCGTCTTCAGTAGACCTGTTAGCTCTGTAGGCAAACTGGTTTGGATCCACAGTCTGTGGGAGGCATGTTTTGATGTGTTGCAGAACCAATCTCTCAAGGCACTTCATGATGGCCGGAGTGAGTGCGACTGGATGGTAGTGGTTGAGCCTGCCGATGGCGATCTTCTTTGGCAGTGGAATGATTGTGGAAGACTTCAGGCAAGGTGGGATGATGGATTTGCTCAGTGACAGGTTGAAGATTTTTGTGAAGACCTTGGAGAGCTGGTCCGCACATTCCTTCAGGACCCTTCCTGTCACGCGATCAGTGCCGGCAGCTTTCCATGGGTTCATGGCTCTGAGCACACGCCTCACATCATGCTCCTGCAGAGTGAGGGTGAGGCAGTTTGAGGCTGATGGGGGGGATTGAATTAGTCCCTGTTGACTTCACCTCAAAGCGAGCAAAGAAACAGTTAAGCTCCTCTGCCAGCGAGGCGTCGCCATCAACCGTTGGGCTGCTGCTCCTGCAGTTGGTGATTTGCTGGATCCCCTGCCAGATGCGTCGTGGGTTGTTGGTGTTGAAGTGGTCTTTGAACTTGTTTTTATCGTCTGCTTTTGCTACCTGATGCCTCTCTTCAGGTTGGCTCTGGCAGTGCTGTACAGGGATCTGTCGCCAGATCTGAAGGCTGTGTCCCGGTGTTTGAGGAGAGATTTAACTTCCTTTGTCATTCAAGGTTTCTGGTTGGGGTACACCCAGATAACTTTGTTGACAGTGACATTATCAACACAGTTCTTAATGATGTGTATTGCTCCAGGTCTTGGTCCTCAAAAATGACCCAATTGGTCCTTTCAAAGCAATCAAGCTGAGCAGATGCACCTTTGGGCCAGGTCTGAACAGTCTTTGTGGTGGGTTGAGCTTGTTTTCTGAGGGGGGTGTATGCTGGTGTCAGAAGTATGGATAAGTGGTCTGACTGGCCTAAGTGGGGTAGTACTGTTGATCTAAAACCTTTCTTGATGTTTGAGTAGACTTTGTCTAGTGTGTTGTCCCCCCTGGTCAGGGGCGTCATAGTGGGGTGAAAAGTGTAACTGACTTCCCATGACCCCAAAGGGGAAGGGGGACCTTAAAACGCCTGAATGATTTTTTTTTATTAAAATGTTTTAATTAATCTTATTAATTTAATTTCTAAAAGGAAAATGGTGCAAACTGGCTAATTAAATCGATTGATTTACTGAAATTTGTATCCAAATAGGCTTCCTGATATCACCTCTCTCACCCCTGCAAACAAATGGTTTAGTCTTTGCCGCACGCGATCTATATATAGTCTAGGCACACGATCAAAGTGAGTTTTTTGAATTGCGGTCAGAAAAGTGCAAGTTAAGTCTGGGAGTCTGAAAAGAAAAGAGTCTATCTATGTTTCTACTTACTACTGCTGATGTCTTTTTGCTGCTGTAATATTACAAATTTCCCCATTTCTGGACTAATAAATAAGGGACTTCTTATTGTTAAATTGTAAAATGTAATACATGTGAGGGATCCCTCCCAGGACGGACAGAAGTGCAATAGATGCCACGTGTAACTGAAAACATCAGCAAAATAACTGTATTTACAACATTGATTAGAAAAAACAATTTGTAACATATTGGAAAGTAAACGAGTTGAGGAGTTTGCATATCTACTCGTAGATACTAAAGGCCTCGCACTCGTTCACATCATTACCATAACCTTTCCCCTCTTATCTATCCCACCCGTTCCACACATACCCAACACCTTTTCACATGGGGCCTCTGGAACTGCCAGTCAGCTACCCGCAAGACGGACTTCATCTCTGGCTTTGCTACCCAGCAATCGCTTGACTTCCTTGCTCTCACTGAGACTTGGATCACACCGGCCAACACATCCACCTCAGCTGCTCTCTCATCTGCCTTCTCTTTCACCCACACACCCAGATCCACTGGTAGGGGCGGTGGTGCAGGTTTACTCATCTCCCCCAAATGGAGCTTTTCTCTCTTCCCGCTGCCACATTTTACCCCACTGTCTTTTGAATTTCATGCTGTGACAGTTACTCATCTGGTACAATTAACCATTGTTGTTCTCTACCTTCCACCAGGTGCTTTGGGAGATTTCTTGGAAGAATTAGACATCCTCCTATCAAACTTCCCAGAAAATGGCCCTCCACTTGTCCTTCTGGGTGACTTCAACATCCAGACAGAGAAGTAATCTGACCTACTACTTTTACTTTCTTCCTTTGCTCTCTCACTCAGTCCTTCCCCTCCTACTCACAAAGCTGGTAACCACATTGACTATATTTTCACCAGAAACTGCTCTACATCTAACCTCACTGTAACCCCACTTTATGTCTCTGACCCTACCACATCAACAGACTCTGTCCGTCGCAACATTCGCTCCCTCTCTCCCCTCCTCTGTTTTATCAGCCCTCCCTTCAACTGACTCTTTCTCACTCACGCATCCTAACTCTGCCACAGACACTCACTGTTTTACTCTGTCCTCTTCTCTTGATTCTCTCACGTCTCTTGATCCTCTTACGTCACGACAGGTCTGCAAGTCCTCCCCAGCTCCGTGGTTTTCTGACTCGGTGCGCGCCGACAGAGCCACTATGTGAGCATCAGAAATGGCGCAAATCTAAACACCCTTACAACCTGCTCACTTATCAATCTCTTCTCTCCCTCTATTTCTGCAGCCAAAAGCTCTTTTTTACCAAACTAGAATTTCAATCCTCATTTTCTAACCCCCAAAAAACTCTTCTCCTTCTTTTCCCACCTCCTTGACCCCCCCAGTCCCCCTCATCTTTCCACCCTTCTACCAAGCCACTTTGTCAACTACCTTACAAAAAAGATAGATGACATACGCTCCTCATTTTCAAATCCACCTTCTGTAACTACATTTCCATCAACTTCATTCCTTTCACTTTCCTCTTTCACAGCCCTGTCTCCCAATCAAGTTCTAACCCCCGCCCGCCTAACCACCTGCCTCCTTCACCCCATCCCATCTCACCTTCTCCAGTCTATTGATCCTGACCTTCTTCCTTTTCTCACCCATCTTATCAACACTTCCCTGCCAACTAGCTGTTTCCCTAACTCTCTGAAGGAGGCAAGAGTTAACCCTCTCCTGAAGAAACCCCCCCTTAACCCGTCTGAAGTAAACAACTACCGACCGGTCTCTCTTCTTCCCTTTCTTTCCAAAACTCTCGAGTGGGCTATCTTTAATCAACTCTCCTCCTATCTCCACCATAACAACCTTCTTGACCCTCACCAGTCTGGTTTCAAAGCAGGCCACTCAACTGAGACTGCCCTCCTTGCTGTCTCTGAGCAACTTCACACTGCTAGAGCAGCCTCTCTCTCCTCTGCCCTCATCCTTCTAGACCTTTCTGCTGAATTTGATACAGTGAACCACCAGATCCTTAGTTCCTCCCTTCAGGATCTGGGTGTCTCAGGCTCTGCTCTCTCCCTGCTCTCATCCTACCTCAACGACCGCACTTACCGGGTAACTTGGAGAGGATCTGTGTCTGAACCTTGTCCTCTCACTACTGGGGTCCCTCAAGGTTCCGTCCTGGGTCCCCTCCTCTTCCCTCTGTACACCAACTCTCTCGGCTCTGTCATTCACTCACATGGCTTTTCCTACCATAGCTATGCACCCAACTAATCCTCTCTATTCCCCAATCTGAAACACAGGTAGCAGCACGAATCTCTGCCTGTCTGACTGACATCTCTCAGTGGATGTCCACACACCACCTGAAAATTAACCTTGATAAGACTGAACTACTTTTCCTTCCAGGGAAAGGCACTCCCACCCATGACCTGACTATTACCTTTAACAACTCCGTGCTAGCCCCCACTCAGACTGCTAGGAACCTGGGTGTGACACTCAACAGTCAACTATCCCTTAATGCCAACATTACTGCAACAACCCGTTCCTGTAGATACATGCTGCACAACATCAGGAGAATACGTCCCCTTCTCACTCAGAAGGCGGTGCAGGTTCTGGTCCAGGCCCTGGTCATCTCACGCCTAGACTATTGTAACTCCCTCCTGGCAGGTCTACCTGCTAGTGCCATCTGACCTCTGACCTCTGCAGCTCATCCAGAATGCAGCAGCTCGACTGGTCTTTAACCAACCTAAATTCACTCACACTACTCCGCTCCCTTCACTGGTTACCAGTGGCTGCCTGCATCAGTTTCAAAACATTAGTACTTGCTTACCGTGCTGCAAACGGATCGGGTCCAGTCTACATCCAGGACATGGTCAAACCTTACACCCCAGCCCGTTCACTCAACAAAATCACGACTGTTTGCTGTCCTGGCTCCTAAATGGTGGAACGAGCTCCCCAATGTCATCAGGACAGCAGAAAGTCTTGATATCTTCCGCCGCAAACTAAAAACACATCTCTTCCGACTATACCTTGAATAAAATGTTTTGCTTAAAAAGTAGTGATTTAGTAGCACTTAAATGGCACTTACTTATAGCACTTTGTAGTTTGGCTTTCTTGAAGAAAATTGTACTTTCTTGATTCTTGTTGTTCTGGGTTTGTACCCTCATGGTTGAATGCAGTTATTGTAAGTCACTTTGGATAAAAGCGTCAGCTAAATGAAATGTAATGCAAATGTAATGTTGTGAGTTAATAGCACTAAGCAGGTAACCTAGTGCTATGCTAGGATTAGCATCGGGTGGGACATAAACAGCCATGACTGTAGCAGCACTAAACTACATGCATGGCTGTCTATATCCCACCATATATGCTTCAGTGTCATAGTTAACCTGTGCAAACCTGTGCGGAAGACTAATAAACATAGGAAGACCAACTAAAAAAACAAATCAACCAACAGACGAGCAGTCTTCTTAAAATAGTAAAGACGACGGAATACAACGTGACCAAACGTGCAGCAGGCAAATAGCAATGCGCCGCTAACACTAGCTGACATGGAGTAATTTCTCAAATCCATGGAGGACCGCATTATCGCCAAACTTTCTGACCAACTCTCTGCTGACCGAGCAACCATCGGCCGGCACGACCAGACAATTCAACATATGGAAACGTCACTAAACGACATGGAGACAAGACTACCAAGCCTCAATCCTCCTGCTTGGCCCTGTCTAAAGAAAACAAAGCCCTCAAACTTAAAACAGGATGATCGTGAAATTCAATCGAGATGCAACAACATTCCGCATTACCGGCTTACCTGAAAAAGCTAAGGGCTTGCAACCAACCGTTTTCATGGAGGTGTTCCTGAAGGGGACGTTTGGCGCAGAGACCTTTCCAACTCCTCCAGTTGTCGACAGAGCCCACCGAATTGCCATCCCCTGTAAGGATGGCCCCCGCGCCATTCATCACTCCGTTCCATCACTACCAGACCAAGGAGCATATCCTGAGGCTAGCGAGGGAAGCTGGAACTCTCTATTTCCGCGGATTTGAAATACACATCTACCCCGACTACAGCTCTGAGGTCCCCAAGAAAAGAGCAGCTTATCTCACAGTCAAGTCGCAGCTGAGGTGTGCTGTAATTGCGTACAGGATGTTTTTTCCTGCCAAGCTCCAAATCATCGACAAGAACGGTGAGAAACTTACTTTTTCTTCTCCCGGAGACGTTTCCAACTTTCTTCGAAACAGCAGACCAAGAGTCTCATTTATAAAACAGTGCGTGGGATTCATACTAAAGTGTACGTGCGCACAAATGCCAGAAATGTCGTACGCAAAAGAAAATTACGATTTATAAAACCGTGCGCACGCACACCTGAATGCAATGTTCACTTTATAAATCACAGTCCACCTGTAAATGTTCGAACTTGGATCTGCCTCATACTCCGCCCTCTACATGCCCACATTCAACCATAAATGGTCAATGGAAAGCACCTCATGAATATTAAATTATCCTGCTGACCAATGGGTTTCCTACGTGACTCATGACAGAGTGCAGCGAGGAAGCGGAACTTTCTGACACTGAAATCAAAGTGTTTGTTAGTGAGGTGGAGATGAAGAGCGATTTTATGGGACAGCAGTGATGTGATTAATAAAGAAAATACACTGATACACTGCTGCGGATTATACAGTGAGTGAGAGTGAGTACGATAGAAAGAACGGAGCCTGAAATAAAAAAAGATCCAATTCAAAGTTGTAGGCAAAATAAACACACTCTCAGAATTTGAGGGAACTTTTTGTATCTCATGTTCGTATTTTAATCATCCAAAACTGCAGGATTATTAAATTCAGAGACACTGTGATGTCCTCAATCTATATAATTTAACAGAATTAGTATTATATGCTTGTGTTTCTGCTGGGATGGTTCGGTTCAGTCGGTCGCTCTTTGTGATACTGGACTCATTTCAGCACAAAGATCACAGATCACAGATCTTTAGAATATACAGTATATCAGCTGATCATTCATCATCATGGTACAAACATTTTTTGTGATCACTGAACCCTCATTTCAGCATTACGCACGGGTGTCACGGCAGTGTTTATTTATTTAGAGCAATCGGACCGATTACCTCACATCAGTGGATCCTAACCTCCACTCTGGGATCTTATTTGGAGAGTGAATAGGTTTTCTTTATTTTTTGTGAGTGATCTCCAGTGCGCTCTATGCACCTGATGGCACAGTCACGTTCACTGCAGCGATTTGATGATACACACACAGTGTTGGAAGATATTATTAAAAACTATTAATGACTCGGCTGTGTAATTTGCTGTTTAATGGCATCTATTTTGCAATTAAAAGGTTTGTGTGAAACCGATATCTCGCAAGAGCACAACTAGAGCTGTTGGTGTTCATGTCAATGATGAAGTGGATCAATATTCTGGCTTCAGTTCACCACCTCACGTCTGCATCGCCACCTATGCATGGGTCAGAGTTTGTGTGGAAATGCACACATTTTCCCGTCGTTTGTTTTAATAAATCCCAACATTTGCTTGACAAGTGGCGTACGCATGTTTCAGGCCCCGTTTTGTGCATACGCAACGGTTATAAATGACAACCAAGCTAAGTCCCTCTCTTTGTCAACTCTATAAAATACTGTATGAAAACTATTCGGTCACTAGTGCGATCACATTGAAAGGTATTTACCGAGAGGATCGTTCTGCTCCTTCTTTATTTTGTGGACACATAGGTTAACGTTAGATTGACAAACTAGAGTGTAAAACTGATCTCAGGTCACAGTTTTTACCTCAGATTTTCGTAACTATTTTTATTTTTTTTACACTTTCACTGTTCCCAGTGATATAATGAATGCACTCTTACACATGGGCATGCTAAAAAAAACACACTGACTGATGAAAATAAGGACATATTTGGAACCCGTCACATATATAACATCTCTCTTCTAGTGCTGCCACTCGTTTGTCTATGTAAACCTGCTAGTGGTTCTAAAACAGCCACATCCTTCACAGTCTATTATTATTATTATCATCATCATTATTATAATTATTAATATTAATATTTTATGTAAGACTTTTCTTATTAATTTTCAAGGAACTAAGGCACAGAGGCATACGCACAGACGCCTATGTAGCAGGTATTAAAACTAATATTGCATTCCACCAAAAATCCCTCAGTTTTTGTTAATTATTGCTGTTTATTGTATTGGGTGTTTTACATGGGTTTGGCGCCCTCTATTGGTCGTGGGCGGACATTGTGGTTATTTTCCCGGCTCTCGCCAGAATGCACTGGAGCTGGCCGAGAGCGGTACGTATTTTGTACAGCGCGACACTAATGTGTAAATTTCTAAGCTGAAGACATATGTAAGTGTTTAGAATGATTCATTTGTTTGTAATATTATAGCAGTCGAGCCGTTTCATTTATTTTTGGTTCATTTTCATTTGTGAGTTAGTTCAGAGTGTTTTAGCGAGCTAGCAAACATGTGTTATGTTTCTGTGCATGTGCGTTGGCATTCGCCATTTTGTGTCCTGAAGTACGCCTGTTGAATCGTATATTTTTTTATGTTAGGCATGTACTGAAGACAAATGACCAATGCTGTTTCTTTTCTTCTGCTGAAACTCTGAACAGCAATAAAAGTCCTGTGCCGAAAATCAAGTCCCGGTCTTCGACTTCATAAACTGACACAACGCAGAGCATACGACACAAAGGACAGACCGGTTACATTGGTGCCGTGACCCGGATCCATCGTGGATCAACACCAGCTTGGTCACCAGAGGTTGCTGAATGCCATCCCAAGGTTTTTTTTCTTAAGTTTGCACTGAAGTGACGTTGTCACATTGGGATTCCGTTTTATTTTTGTATTTCACTTGGGAAAAAAAAATTATTTGTTGCCCATTGTATTTTCTTTTTCTTTTCATTGCCTAATGTGAAAGAACATTCTCAGTTATTATTTTTTTGGCACTCGCCTAAGTGTTTAATCAGAAGAAAATGACATACAATGTGGGAAGGGGAGAATATGTTCCTACTGGTGATCTGGTCTTACTTCTGGGAGGGGAAGACTTTTAAGTGAGCTGTGTAATACTCCAGTTAGAGTTCCAGGCAATGTGGGCTCACCAGCCTTTAGCTCCACCAGATTATCTAATAGTCTATTCCCTACCAATAGACCCACTGAAATGCCTTCAGCAATTCCAGACATTAGTGACCCAGCTTTAAATCATCTCATCACACACATCGCCCAGCAAGTGGGACAGACTCTATCAGCTCAGTTAAAGGGGGAGGTTAAGGCAGATGAGGGCGCACAAGTTCAGAACTCAGGTGCAGGCCAGACACTCACTGACTCAGCTCTTAACCTGACTGGTGTGAAGTTAGTCATGCAGTCCGATGTGAGAGAGCCTCCTGTTTTTAGAGGAGATGGTTCAGACAAGCATTCTGTAAATGAGTGGGAGGAGCTTATGGACACATATTTGAGAAAGAGGGGTGTACGACTTGAGGCGCAGTATGAAGAGATTTTATCCAAGCTAATGGGTAAAGCTAAAGACGTAGTGAAGATAACCCTACGTAGCAACCCATCACTGAAACCCCATGAGAACCCAAAAGTGATAACGAATATACTGAAACAACATTTCGGTGATGCAACATGTTCAAGTATGCCTCTTGCTGACTTCTATAGTGCCTGTAACAGGAGAGAACCCAGTTGAATATTGGATCCGCCTTAACAAGGCTGTCGACGCAGCTGAGGAAGGCTTGAGGAGACAAGGACGACACATTGATGATCCCAGTCGAGAGGTGACCATGATGTTTGTAAAGTATTGTCCAGATCCCTCTCTTGCTGCAGTGTTAAAGTTCAAAGCACCAGACAAGTGGACTGCTAGTGAAATACAGGAGCAGGTTGATCGATATCAAATTGAACTGAAGGAAAAGTTATTTACCGAGCCAAGTTGCCCTACGCCAGCTAGAAATGTGACAGCTCATGTTCAAACAACTGCAGTCGATGTGTCAGCTTCAGCCAGCTGCGCAGTGTCGCCTCCTGTCCAGTTGGAAGTGAGTGCCACACCTAACGCTCAGATTGATGACAATTGCATTAAGACTCTCATTGGCCTCCTCGACCGTACACTTGCTCAAAACAATCAGGCAGCAGTTAGACAGCACTCACCTGACCAGTTACAAAAGAAATTCTGCAGGGTTTGCAAGTCTGTTGAGCACTCCACTCTTGCTCACTGTAGATACGAGCGCTTGTGTTTTTCTTGTTTCAAGCCTGGCCACATTAAGAGGAACTGTCCGAATAACAATTTCAGACAGGAGCATCAGGTCACAAACTCACCTCGAGAGCAGCAGCCTTTAAACTAATCGACTCACATTTGGGGAGGGGATGTGTGGGTGACAGTAAACAAACCCTCAAAAGTGACAATGGACTTGAACAGTGTTTTGTGAAGGCGTGCAGTACAGCACCAGTTGGTGTGAAAGTGATAGCTCAGAACACACAAAGAGTTGAACCATACGATGAACTGTTCTACGCTCCAGTCAGTGTAAATAATAAATTCCAGATGAGAGGAATGCTAGACTCGGGTTCCATGGCCTGTACATTCAGTGAGGAAGCAGAGAAAAAGATGCTCAAAGAAAACATATTGTCAGAACCTAAACAAATGGACGAAGAAGTGGTTTTAGTAGGGTGTGGAGGAAAACTCACGAAACCAAAATGTATGTACGAGGTTGAACTGAAAGTGTATGGGGAGAGTTGCATTGTTCCAGCTCTTGTGGCACCAGGTCAGCGAGACGACCTTATCATTGGCACAAATGTGATAAAGTTCCTTATGCACCAGTTGAAAAACAGTGATGATTATTGGCGGCTCATCACCAATGACAGTCTCTCATCATCTCCTGAGTGTGAGCAGTTCTTGGACCTCATGGCAAACACATCCCGTTGGAGGGGTGAGGAGCTGCCAAACAAGATTGGCACAGTCAAGCTCAAGCAGTCTGTCATTCTTCTGGCGAGGCAAGAACACCTTGTTTGGGGCAAGCTACCTAAAGATACACCTATGTCACCAGGAAGTACTGTTATTGTTGAACCCACTTCATCCAAATCAATGCCGCGAAACATCATGGTTGGCCGCGTTGTGACACCGCTGTGGGGTGACAGGTGGGTCCCCATGAAGGTCACCAATCTGTCTGATAGACCCATTAGGCTAAGAAGAAACTGTAAGCTTGCCGACGTGTCCCCCTGCTTGGCTGTTGAGGATTTTGAGGTCTTCCAAGGCTCTAGCAAGGTTGAAAAAACTGCCCCTGAAGAACACTCCACTTCCACCAATCTTTCAGACCTTGAACAGAGACTGCAAGATGTTGGTCTTAGCAACTTTGACATAAAATCATGTCATACTGACCACAAGGGGAAAGAAAAGTTAGTTCAGTTACTTGAGCGCTACAATGATGTCTTCTCAAAGCATGCATTGGACTGTGGTGAGACAAAGGGCTTTGTCCATCGGATCCGACTTACCGATGATCGTCCGTTTCGCCTTCCTTATCGGAGAGTTCCACCTGCTCAGTATCAGATACTACGACAGGTTCTGACAGAAATGGAAGAGCAGGGGATCATACGGAAATCTGTGAGTGATTATGCCTCACCATTGGTGCTGGTATGGAAAAAAGATGGAAGTTTGAGGATCTGCACCAATTTCCGTTGGCTGAATGCGAGAACATTAAAGGATGCCCACCCGCTCCCACATCAATCAGATTGTTTGGCTGCTTTGGGAGGAAACACCTTTTTCAGCACAATGGATTTGACATCTGGCTTTTATAACATCCCAATGGCTGAAGTGGACAAGAAATACACATCTTTCACTAAGCCACTAGGCCTACACGAGTATAACAGGATGCCGCAGGGACTGTGCAATAGTCCTGCGTCATTCATGCGCATGATGCTGAGTATATTCGGTGATCTCAACTTCAGCAGCCTTTTATGCTACTTGGATGACCTGCTCGTTTTTGCACCAACTGAGGGGGAGACTTTACAGAGACTGGAGATTGTCTTCCAACGACTGCGAGACCACAACCTCAAGTTAAGTCCTAAAAAGTGCCACTTGATGCAAGCATCTGTCAAGTTTTTGGGCCATATCATAGATGGCAGTGGGGTGGCTGTGGATCCGGCAAAGGTCGAAGTCATATCTAAGATGTCCAAAGCTGATCTCATGGAAGATGATGGGTGTACACCTTCAGTGCGGAGGATCAGATCCTTTTTGGGGATGGTATTTTATTACCAGCATTATATCCCCAATTGCTCTTCCATCGCTAAACCACTCTTTGCTCTCACTGCTGGACAGAAGAGAAGAGGAAAAGCGAAAGTAAAGGAAAATGCGGGGACATACAGGAAACTTAAACACGATGACTGGACTCCAGAATGTGACATTTCTTTAGTCAGTCTGAAGGAGAATCTATTGAACTGCGTGGTTCTTGCCCACCCTGATTTCTCACGCCCACTGATTCTGTCAATCGATGCTTACTTGGACGGGCTTGGTGCAGTATTGTCACAAATACCAGTTGGTGAAAGTAAAGCACGACCCATAGCTTTCGCAAGTAAGACCATGAGCAGTTCCCAAAAGAGGTATCCAGCTCACAGGCTAGAGTTTTTGGTGCTTAAGTGGAGTGTGTGTGAAAAGTTCAGCCATTGGCTAAAAGGCACTTCTTTCACGGTGTGGACATACAACAATCCACTCACATACATAATGACCAAACCCAAACTTGACGCCTGCGAACAGCGCTGGGTTGCCAAGCTCGCTCCATACACATTCAATCTAAAGCACATTGCAGGAACCAAGAACATAGTGGCTGATGCCCTTAGCCGGGATCCGTTCGCTAGGACAGTTGGTCAGAGGCTTATCACAGAGTGTTATGACAGTCTACTTACTGAATCTGATGAAGTTGGGGAAGATGGGGTTCAAGATGCCTTTCGTCTAAAGGTACAGTGTTTCCAGACAAAGAGATCCACACCAGGGTATGCAGATCAGTCTCATCCTCTCCCACTCTCATGTAACAGAGTTGTGAAAGCACTTCTTGATGCTCATGACCAATGGGATGCTGCCACAGAGTGTAGAGCAGCTCAGTTAGTCCAGTCTGTTCAGCACCTCGTACCACCAGGACACGACCTGTTACCTACCTTCTCCCTGGAGGAGCTCCAACAAAGCCAAGAGCTGGACCCTAGCATCTCAAAAGTTCTGCCGTTTCTGAGTCAGAAAAGGAGACCCTCAAGGAGGGAGAGAGTCGGTTTAGACACAGGGGCCTTGGTGCTCATCAAGCAGTGGGAGAGACTTAAAGTTCTTGATGGAGTGCTTTACCGTGTTACCAAGGATCCCTTAAGTAAACAAAAGAGACACCAGTTTGTTTTACCTCGATGTCTGGTAGAAAAGGCCTTGCGGGGTGTGCATGATTTAGCTGGATATCAGGGACAGGCAAGAACAATTCAGCTGACAAGACAGCGATTCTTTTGGCCTAGGATGGAGCATCAGATAAAAGATTACGTCAAATGCTGTCAGAGGTGCATCCTGGCTAAGACACCTGATCCATCCGCCAGAGCTCCTCTCGCAAGTATCAGGACCTCAGCTCCTATGGAGTTAGTGTGTTTGGATTTTTGGAGCACAGAAGACAGCAAACAGTGTTCAGTGGATGTTCTCGTTTTGACAGATCACTTCACAAAGTTGGCCCACGCATTTCCATGCGAAAATCAGACAGCAAAGCAGGTTGCTAAAAGGTTATGGGATAACATCTTTTGTGTCTATGGATTTCCAGAGCGCATCCACACAGATCAAGGGGCCAATTTTGAAAGTGAGCTGATAGCGGAACTACTCGGGTTATCAGGAGTCTCCAAGTCGCACACTACGGCATACCACCCAATGGGGAATGGAGGAACTGAGAGATTCAATAGGACTCTGGGTAATATGCTTCGTTCGTTGCCATTGAGAGAGAAGGCCAAGTGGCCCCAACAAATACAGACTCTAACTTTTGCATATAATGCAACGGTGCATGAGACGACTGGATATGCTCCCTTCCATCTCATGTTCGGCCGTGTTCCGAGACTCCCTGTTGATGTCATGTTCAAACAAGTGTTACAGGACCCTGTGGTTGTTGACTACAGCAGCTATGTGAATACACTCATGTCCCATCTCCAAGAGGCAGTAACTATTGCGCAAAAACATTGCATCAAAGAGCAGGAAAAACAGGCCAGGGGTTACAATCAAAAAGTCAAAGGAACTTACCTGAACAAGGGTGACAGAGTACTCCTCGCCAACAAAGGTGAGAGAGCAAAGAAGAAGCTTGCAGACAAGTGGGCGGCGACAGTATATACTGTCATAGACAAAAACCCACAGACTCATATATACAAGCTGGAAGATGATGAGGGGAACACAAGAGTAGTGCATCGCAATCTTATCCTTGATATCAGTTTCCTGCCCATTGAATCTGCTGAGGGAGATATGACTGAAGCTCAGAGCTCATTTGATGATTCTGAAGAGCAGTCTAATTCAGTGGGTCTTGTCAGCTCTTTGGGGGAGGAGGATTCAGAGGATAGGACGAGTGCTTGGGTGCTGAGTGGAACAGGGGATGCCAGCAGTCGCAAATCCTGGGTTGGTGATGAAACACACATCAATCAACCATGTCAGGAAGATGCTGAAGTTGGGAGTGGAGAAATAAGTCACAAAGACGGCGACACTCGCAACTCTCTCAGACTACAGACTGATGTTGACGTTGCCACAGATAGTGACAGTTTTCTTGCAGTACCGACAGTTGACATCGAACACAACCAAAATAGCCAAGCATACACACCACTAGACACACAAGGTGTAGTTAGGACACGTGCTGGCAGAGTTGTTAAGAGAGTTAACCGTTTGGTAGACACAATGGCTCAGACGCCATTCACCTTTAGGGGGTTGGCAGATTCCATCAGTAAGAGATCACAGTCTCTTCTTACCCTGTTTTAGAGGGGTTGTTTTGTTTATTTTTTTTTCAGTGTATCTTATTGGTTTGAGATACTGTAATTAATGTGTTTATTTTCTAACATGTACGCTTTGGGACTCAGTAGGTCGGGTGGTTTGGTGTACAAGGCACCATACTGTTCTATGAGAGATTTGATCACCCTTTTTATTTCTCTGAACCTGGTTACCAGGTAGCTTATACAGCTGAAGATAAAGATTGTACTCTTTAGGTGGACCCGTTCCAGTTTTGACAGGATGTCAGTTGTCTCTGTTGTACATGTTTTATCCTGTTAGGTACGCAATCAGGATTTTGGTGTAATTCAGGAGGGGTGAATGTAGCAGGTATTAAAACTAATATTGCATTCCACCAAAAATCCCTCAGTTTTTGTTAATTATTGCTGTTTATTGTATTGGGTGTTTTACATGGGTTTGGCGCCCTCTATTGGTCGTGGGCGGACATTGTGTTTATTTTCCCGGCTCTCGCCAGAATGCACTGGAGCTGGCCGAGAGCGGTACGTATTTTGTACAGAGCGACACTAATGTGTAAATTTCTAAGCTAAAGACATATGTAAGTGTTTAGAATGATTCATTTGCTTGTTATATCATAGCAGTCGAGTCGTTTCATTTAGAATGTGTTCAAGACATAAAGGCCTGGAAGACCGATAATCTTTACAACTAAATTCAGACAAAACTGACAAAATGAAAATTGTACCTCAGAAAAACATTATCTGACCAGATAGTTGCCTTGGATGGCATTAGCCTGGCCTGCAGCTCTACTGTAAGGAACTGTTAGGAAGTTATGTTTGACCAGGACATGTCATTTGACTAGCACATTTAAAAAAGATGGATGTCTGGAGTCCAGTGCATGTCTGCAAGCAGCTCAAGAGTAGAATGGGGGCAGGTCCGGGAGGCAGATACCATCTCTACATTTATGGTTAGACTTTCCTCTTTGATAAACTTTAAATTAAGGCTGGTTCAGATTAGCCCTGAACCATCCCTTAACTTGCTGATATAGGCCTAAACGACTGGGAACTCCCATTATGCACTGAGCACTCTCCTAATTCTGCGGGTATCTCTGACTCCACAGCTGCTGGATCCAGATCAAACACTACTCAACTATCATTATTATTATTATAATAATAGCTATTTATAAATGCTAAAGAGTGAGTGGTTCGTCTCTAGCCACTGTGGGTAGACCTCGGTGGCAACGTCAATTACCACAATCACAAAAAACCCATGTTAATACCAGGTGTGAACAGGGTAACAATACTGTTCTGGGATCACATGTTAGAGACATTGCCTCCACTTAAAGGACTTCTTATTTCATCTTATTTATAAGTTTTTTGATTTAAAAGGTCAAGCACTGCTTGATTTGCTTGCTCTGACATCACACCACTGCCCTGTCCTCCCTAAATTCCACCAACAAGTAACATATCCAATGAGAGGCCTAAACAAAATGGATCATGTCTACAGCACGGGGAAGGGAAGGATATAGTCTCCCTCCACCACAAAGGGTTGTCTGATCATCTATCATCCGTGCATACAAACCACTCATTAGGAAAATAGAGCCTTGTGTGAGAATCATGAAAGCATGGTCTGAGGGGGCTTCCTCTTAACTCCAGGACTGTTTTGAACGCACATACAGCCTCACTGACTTGTAGCTCTCACCCCCACTGTAATGAAGCTTTGAGAGGATGGTACTAACGTCATATAAATCAGCACATCCACCCACCCTGGACCAGTGACAGTTCGCCTATTAAGGCAACAGCTTAGAGTGGACAGGGGACATCATCAACACACCTCTGCACACCCCCATCTCCCATCTGGAGCTCCATGGGACATATGTAAGGATGCTCCTTTTGGACTTCCCCAGCAGAATGGAGACCAAACGGCTGGACCAGGCGATGGAAAGGACTTTCTGACCAAACGCTCACAGACCAATATGCAACACACAACACAAACAATATTGTAAAGTTTGTAGATGACACCACTGTGATTGTGCTGATACACAATGGTGATGATCCTGCCTACAGAGATGAAGTCTGCAGATTGACAGAATAGTGTACCACTAAAAGTTGATGATGGCAGGAGTTGATAATCAACTTAAGGACACCGAGTGTGGAACCTGCTCCATTACTAGCTGTATAATGGAGAGAGAGTCATTTCAAAATTCTAGGCACACAAATCTCCCAGGACCTCACATGGACCCTGAATGCCACTGCTCTGTTAAAGAAAGCATAGAAGTAGCTGTATTTTCTCAGGACACTGAAAAGAGACAACCTGTCTCTTTATGGTGATATGTGGTATGCTCACTTTTTTAATGCATTGTAATGGAGCAGGTTCCACACTCTGTTTCATTAAGTCGATATCAATTGCCCTTATCAAGTTGATTGACCTGTGTGAGATGAGTCACTTATAATTGTGTGGCCCGGCAGAGAGCAGGTTTTGTAAATGGTCCCTAGTGAGCTTAGTTCCAGTTATATATTGTGCCAGTTTTATGACGCTTTGAAACAGCTAGGAGTTTAGTTCTACATATAACGTTAGACTTAAAACTTCCCTTTTTGTTAAAGCCTATAGATAGGGCTTGATCAAATGAGTCCTGAACCATACCTTAGTTATGCTGCTATAGACCTAGACTGCTGGGGGAACTCCCATCATGCACTGAGCAATTATTTCTGTCTCTCTGCCCCTACATATATTTATTTTACTACTTGTCACAATTTTTTTGTTTTTTCCCTCCCGCAGTCTCCCTCACTCTTTCGCTTTCTCTCTCTGTCTGTCTCTTTCTCTCTGTCTCCTTCTGCAGGTATTTCTGACTACAGAGTGTCAGGATTCAGACAACAACAACTATTAATATTATATGATTTGTTGCTGTTATCATTAATAACATCTGTACATCCATAATAATCACTCTCGTTGTTTTCATTATAACGACTAGTCTGTCAGAGCTGACAGCTGCTGATGGTACACAACTGTTCCTGGTCTTGGAATTGATATATTTGGATTGGGTGCGTGGTGTCACGGGATATGATGTACAATTGGTCTGTGAGTTTCCTGGGCTGCTAAACCGGTTAAAATAGAAATGGTCTGTCAAAATTTAAGGAATTCATAATTATCGGTTCTAGGGCCAGGTCCAGATAGGATGGCATCTGGGTAGGGTTTCAGACCGTTGTCCCACTTTTAGTGACTTCCATGGGAGAGGTTTATCCCAATTTAAAGGAGTTTTTTTCTCTCCACAGTTACTGACTGCCTACACATTGTGGACACTCTTAGATTACTCTCTAATTTTGTAAGGTCTTGTCTTTTTCCTGTCGCAGTTTCCTTGCTGTCTTTACTGCTTCTATGGTGTAGATACATGTGAAAAGTGATGTGACATTAACAATCCGTGTGCAATAATCCGGTACCCGGCGCACGCACGCACGCACGCACTCCTAAAACAATGATGATGCTCCAGAGTAGAACATATAAATACATTTTTTAAAACATTGAACATTGTTGCAATGCCAACATATTATTTACTATGAAACAGGAAGCTGTTTTCTAGGGATCTAGTATGTTTGAAAACTCACAAAATTTGGTACACACACCAAGGCCAAAAATGTGGAATCTGAGGGGGTTGTTTGGCCTGGGTGTGACAAGACATCTAAACTATCCCAATGACAAATCAAGAAGCTTTTGAGTTGTGGTACTTACAGCTTTAATGAGAATGTTTACTTTCTTTTGTTTGTTGGTTTCAATTCCATCAAGTCCCTCTCTTGACCTGATGGAATTGATGCCCACTTAACAGGATGGGTGATTGTTGGCAGTGGATGTGTGTGTTCTCCATGCAACCTCTTATTTGGATTGCTCTCTTCATAGTGGATGTGCTCAATAAAACAGAAGTAAATTGAATGCTGGAGGTTTGTGTAGAGTGAGTTAATCTATGGCAGTATTCAGATATCCTGGACAGCATAGAGACATGGCTGTCACAGTTTGTGTGTGCAAATGTGTCTTACCATTAGAGTTACCAGGATGAGGACCAAAGTGCTGCGCAGGTAGGAGTGTCTGAACTGTTTGGGCGTACAGTTTGGATTGTTGACTATTTCCAGAATCAGCTCTTCCTGTTAACACAAATACACACACAGACACACACACACACAGTTTATGACGGGGGAGTGATAGAAAAAGCCATGTCTATAAAAGTGCTGTGTGTGTGAATGGGTGGATGTGGCCTGTGCTGTAAAGCACTTTGAGTGGTTGATCAAACTGGAAAAGCACTACATACAGGCAATGTACCATTTACTCAAGATATTGATGTTGACATTTCATGCATTGTCAAAATCGATATTTCTTATCAGTTTTGTATCTTTATAATTAGATATTACATTACATAATTAAATGTATGAAAATGTAAACAGGAACAATTATTCTAAAAATAAAAACCATGGGGGTTGCTGTTGCTGAGTGGACAGACCCTGACAGCAGTGCTAATTGTGTGTGAAGTATTAAAGACAAAGAAGCATTACAGAAGTACAGAATCACTGTGTGAATATGCAGTTAAGTGAATGTGAATCATACTATACAAAGCTTTTAGTTGTCGTTATGCCTAGAAAAACGCAGTATAATTGCAATCTTCTTACCATTTAAAAACAAGAAAACTGAAACTTGAACACAAATGTACAGTCATGTAATACATTACATTAAAACACAGTGGCTTCAGAGGAGTAAACAGACCCTTTTACTTCACTGTGTAGTATATTGGATAATAAATGGATAAAAATGCCATATTTGCCCACTAGTTAGCACACAGTAATCCATAATGAGTGAAAACATGCTTTAGATCAGTTTTTATTTCGACATTTTTTTGCATTTTTGATGTAGTAAATGTTTAATCTGGAGAGTGATCACACGGAAGAGTGAATGCAGCCAAATAAAGATGGGTACTTGTTCCAGAGTTCAGCACAACAATGACCTGTAGCAATCCTATACATACATCATGTCTGCACTTTACAAGGAGAACTAGAGCAGGCGTTATCTGTTAAGGGGAATGAGATTTTGGAGTGCAGGGGGGCACCTTTTATGCCCCTGGGTTGGTCGAATTTCCACTTTATTGTCTTGCATTTGTTTTGCAGCCCGGCAAAAAGAAAAAACTCACAAGAAACACATGCACAAGAAAGAAAGACATTAAATACATAAATACATTAAATTCATACAAATAACAACAGAAAACTGAGAGCTTGTAAAAACCATCAATAAAACCGTCATTAAAACATAAAAAACAAGACACTTATCAGTCATCAAGAGTGAACAGCAAATGTCTAATCAACTAGGTCAGCATTATAAATTAATATATAATTAAATTCTGTTTGCGCACAGCTTCCCTGTCAAACAAATATATTGATTGAATAAAAAATCTAAATATCAGGTCGGTAGATTAGACTTTGTTGAGTTATGATGCCTCTCTACCCTCCCTCCCTTCATGATTCCTGCACAGTAGTGAGCACTAGAGTTGTGGACATTTCTTGATTCCTAGATGAATCGCGACACGGACGACTCTGCATCGATGCAGAGACAGAACATAATCTATTGATGTTGTTTTTAGTGATGTCCCACCACTGAATAATTATAACCACCGCTGCTTCAGGACAAGGACAGACGCACACTCAAGGTCTGGTCATCCTGTATGTGTTGGAGTCTGCCTCCTTCTCACAACCCTGCTGACCTGCGTTAATTTTACATTTTAACAATAAACACCATCACTGATCACAAGTTATGAGGACACGTACAGGACTGATGTTTACTTTGTGTTTGTTTGATTCGCTCTAGAGTTTGAGACACATATTTGAATCTGCTACACAACGTGAGACGTAATGTGACGCATACAACCAGGACATCAGGGTTAAGACACAGCGATGTGTTTTAACTTCATTGTTGCAGAAGAAGCGACGCACCATTTATCCAGCAACATAAATATAAATTAAGTAGTTTTTTATAAAGATCAGTTCTAAGAGTGAGTGATTGCAAAACATCAGAGGAGCAGAGTCACTTGTTGACCAGCTGAGTAACGCACCTCAGTACAGTGGTGCAGCCAAGGGGGGCCAGGTTTAGGCAACCTTAAACAGTAAAGGCTATAATCAGAGTTTGTCCTTTAAAGCCTTAGGTGCAGCACACAAGTCTAAACTGAATGAATTTCAAATCAGTGTGGAGAGCACTGACCACTGTCATCGACTTACTGTTGTCGTCTGATTTTTGAATTTCAAACCTTACTTTGTAAATTACAGCACACGTGTAATAACAGTAATAGTCTATAATAGCTTTTAAAGGGGACATAGCATGCCCATTTTACCACAAGTTGATATGGTTCCTTGGGGTCTTAATGAAATGTCTGTAACATACTTTGGTCAAAATACCACAAGGATCATTTAAAACAGCACCCTTTTTACCCTGTATAAAACAGCCCTCCACAGAGTGACCTGAGTTCCTGTTCCTTTAAATGCTAATGAGCCAGCTCCCCCCTCCCCCTCTCCCCCCATGATTTTAAACGATATAAATTACATATTTTATATGATATAAATTATCAAATATGCATCCCATACTTTGTATTCCCCTTCTGTTGTCCTGGAGTTTTAATTTTCCCAATCACATAATTAAATGTCCCCTCTGCCCATCCACTACAAGCACACAAGCAGATAGACAGAGAGAGAAAGAGAGGGGGGGGGGGCTATGAAGACCATCATTTACCCCCGAACCCCGACATTCAACGGGTACAACAACAAGCGGAGAAAGCAGAATCGCGGGCTGACCTTATATATACAGTCTATGGGGCTGACCAGCGCGGAGAAATGCACGTCCCGTGTGAACAGCCAGGCGGCTGCGTGCTTGAGAACGGCGCTGCGCTGCCTCGCAGCGGCGCTTCCGCGTCCGGTGTTAACCCGGCGTAACTACTGTAACCCGGCGTACAGTAGTGCTGAACACTGCGGAAGTCTTCCACACTGCTGGCTGTGTGGCGCTGACACATATTCCAGCTCACGCATGGGAGAGCGAGCGGTCGCGCCCGGGCAACTGCTGCAGCCTCCCAGTCCCAACGATCCAGACAAATGCCACATGTGAGTGAATCGCGGGCTGACCAGCGGAGAAATGCTCGTCCCGTGTGAACAGCCAGGCGGCTGCGCGCTTGGGAACGGCGCTGCGCTGCCTCGCAGCCTCGCTGCCTCCGGTGTAAACCCGGCGTAATGAGTGTGGGGGGACGGGGGATGAGGTGGGGGGTGGGCCAAGACCATGTAGGGAGACTTCCAGTGCCTTGTTACGACACAAAACCCAGGAAGCTCAATCGAGTCGCTCAAGCATGACGTTTCTGACTTAGAGGAACTATAACAAAACGCGCGAGTGTTTTTTCCCCAGAGTTTTTGGGTTGGTAGACATGCCAGATACCCACATTAACGTGTAGAAGCACTAACAAGGTGGAATTTGCATGCTATGTCCCCTTTAAAACACTTTTTAAATAAAAATTTTGTTCATATCTGAAAGATTTTATTAACTGACATTCACTTGTGAAAAAGCAGCTATGTGCAGTAATATAGGCAATTGTGGATGTGATACATTGAAATGCATCGAGGTGCATTTGAATCGTTAACTGCTGAATCGTGATCGAATCGTGAGGCCATTCAAGGTGCACATCTCTAGTGAGCACCCAGTCATCACTGTGTCGTCAGACAGGCAGCACCTCCCAACTCCCAGCTCCTGTCCCAGGTGTGGTGGTTTTTCTTCGCTTGTGTGGAGCTGAGTGGTGATACAGAACTTTCCCAGTGATGACTTTTAATGGCTATTTTACTTGTTATGTTTAAATGCAGATTATCTTGTTATCTTGGAGAAATCTACTGATACAAACAGACAGAGGATAAAATAAACATGTGAAATGGAAGCAAAATAGACCCAAATCTCAAAATTTACCAGTACATGAAAAAACAATGGTTTTGCCTGTAGTGTCCTGCCACAGTAACTGCATCATTTTGATTGTAGGCTCCTTATAAGTTTTCATTCTACTAGTTTGTTGTTTGCTGATAGATCTTTATCAATACATGATACAGACAGCCCTCCCTCAAATGTGAAAGGAGGGAATTGTAGGTACACTGAAACTAAGTCCTTGTCACCGGTTATTGTGTGTGTGTAGGTGTAGGTGTGTGTGTGTGTGTGTGTGTGTGTTAGTATATATGTTATATATTTGTCTAAATATATACAAAAAATTATAGTAGCATAGAAAACCATGTCAACCATGAGGGTACAACATCCTCTGTCCTTAACCCTCAACAAGAGTAAGGAATAACTACCAAAAAATCCTATTAACAGGGGAAAAGAACATAGAAACCTCAGAGAGAGTCACATGTGAGGGATCCCTCTCCCAGGACCAACAGAAGTGCAATAGATGACGTGTATATGTCCATAATACACCACCACCCGTAAGAACTTTGAACTTGAGTGAAGTAAGCAAGATTTAAGACAGCTACAGTCCCAGATATGTCAGAGAAAAACAAAGCAGTTATGCAGAAAGGGTAAACTATGACTCAAGCTAACATGTTAGCTATTAACAGGGACAATCTGGCCCCTGAGACAGAGTGGGTCTTGTCTATTTCCACACTTCAATCTGAGCTAAGGAATTACTGCACTGCCATCTCCTTCGAAATGCAAACTTCCCTCGCACCCATAAACGAATCTCTGGATGCGCTTTGCAAAAAACTTGACAAATGTGAACCTTGTCTCACTGGTAAGGAGGAAGCCCACACCAACAGTGATAGGCTGGCTAGCTTGGAGAAACAGGTGGAAAAACTACAGCAAGAGAAGAAAGAACTACAAAATGCCTCCCAAAAAATTGTGTGTGTGCCTGATGCTTGGTGCTGGTTTGAAAGAGAGCCTGGCCTATCGGGAAGCTAACCAAGGACAAACATCTGCACTGTACAGTGATTCCCTGCCCTAGGGTCTATATGTGCCATATGTCTGTTCGTAGCCACAGCCCCATGTATCACCCTCCACTGCAGATCCGCCGTGCGCTTCTCTATTGGGGATTTGTACAGAGACCTCCAACCACCTTTATTCCTGTACACCGGTTAATGATGTTCTCTTTAGGACCTTTACAGCGACTGCTTACAAGTCTTTCCTTGATGTTCTCGAGAAGTCCTTCAGAACGGGTGTTTTAAAAGACAGAAGAGCCCTGTTGTCTTCTTCCTGCCCCTCCATGAATAGTTTAAAGATGGGAAAGCCTGCCCCATAGTTGGTTGATCCTCCACAGAGTGCTGCTCCATTAGGCAAAGAGACTTAAACTTAGTCTCCTGAGTCAAAGTGGCAGGCGTATTCCACTGTCCTCCTGATCATAAATATACTATATTACTGAGTCCAGCTCTCATGAGAGCTCTCCAAAACCTTTATGTGTTTTAAACAAATAACAGTGATCAATCCTATCAAAAACCATCTTCTGATCTATAGAAAGAAGGCCAAGGTCTAACATGTGGAACTTAGATATATCAATAATGTCTGTTATTAAAAACAAATTGTCCATAATGGTGCGTTCAGGGACACAGTACGTCAGACTAATGTACAACAGCGTCCATACACACATTTTTGGGGAAACTCAACATACTCGAAAACTCACCAAATTTCACAGGCCCCTTAGGTCAGGTGCTCAGAAACAGTGCAACCAAAAATGTCTCGATAATGCCTGGTACAAATTTTCCCAGTGGAAATTTCGATAATTCGCCTGAAAAGAGGAAGTGCTTATAACGTCAATGTATATTGTCTAATTTGCTTCTAACTTCACACATACAACAAAGGTCCCACCCTGAAAAGATCCATATGATAATATTTTATATTAGTCATAGTGCCCCTTAACTGTAACAGGAAATGTAATGTTTTACATTTTGGTGTCCCTGAACACATCTTTATACAAATATACTATATTAGTTACAGGGCCCCTAGCTGTGAAAGGAAGTATCATGTTTTATACTTTGACATGCTACGCCTAGCTGTTTCGTTTGATCCACCTCAAAATTAGTCAGGGAAGCTGACCTGAATTTTTTCAGAGCCGACTCCAGACCTTGGAGCTGAATCGTGAGACATAATCAGCAAGCATTCTCCAGTGCCACCCAATTGACGAAGGGACATGCTCTAACATCCTTCCCATTGAGTCCCAAGTGAGTGCCTCTTGTGGGTGTGTTGGCCGGGATGCAGATGCGTAAGCATTTTGTGTATTGCTGACAGAAAATTTAAATCTGTGTTTTTCTCACCTCCCACCATCAAGCTAAGCTTTCAAAATCTTCCTTGACAGAAATCTTTAATAGCAGATTCAGTAAATCTACTATTACCAGATGGTCATGTGAGAAACCAACAAGTAATATAGTAGATCTAAATAACCAGTTGTTATATGTTAGGTTCAGATCAATCCTATCTAACCTGGCAGCCCTCACATTACCCTGAACAGCTCTAACCCATGTTTATTGTCTGGATGTTGGATTGAGTTTTCTCAAAACATCAGTGAGGTCATTTTGTGCGACAACACTGGACAGAAGTGAGGCTGACGCTGGATGAGGCTCTCCTGAGTTTCTGTCTACTGCAGGATGTGGGTGCAGTTCCAGTATCCCCACTACTGTAATGGAGCTACTATTGAACTGCAAAACATCAAGTTTTTTAAACAAACTCAAACGACAAACACTAGAGTTTTGAGCATACACTTTTATGAAAACAAAAGATATATCTCAAATTGTTGCCTGAAATATTTGGATTCTGCCCTCTTCTACATTACAGGCAAACGTTATTTATATAAACAAACTTGAAAGGAGAATTTGCGCACTTCCACGCAAACTCTGACCCCAGCATACAAACATTTTGGAGATGGCAAATTGCCGATGCAGACGTGAACTGAAGAAGATTATTGATCCACTTCATCATTAACATTAAAACCAACAGCGTTATTTGTGCTTGCTTAATAAGAACCTTCAATTGAAAATATATAAAACAAATTACAGAAAATTACATTCAGGTACCATTAAACAGCAGAGCTGCAGAACAGAGTCATTAATAGTTTTTAATATATTCTAACACTGTGCGTGTATCATCAAGGACGAGTGTTTGTGATATTGCTGCAGTGAATGTGACTGTGCCATTAGGCGCACAGAGCGCGCTGGAGATCACTCACAAAAATAAGAGTGTCATCCTACCACGAATGGAAGGATGAGGAGGAAACGAATGTTCAGCGATCGGAAGGAGTTTTTGTCCCATGATGATGACTGATCACCTGATATAGATTCTATAGATCTTTGATCTTTGTGCTGAATTGAGTCCAGTATTTCACAATCCCAGTACAAAACAAGTATATAATAATAATTCTGTTAAATTATATAGATTGAGGACATCACAGCTGCTCTGAATTTAATAATCCTGCTGTTTTGGATGATTAAAATACCAACAGGCATTGCCTCACAGTATGACAGCGTGAAGTGATTATTTTTTTGGCCAGATGTTTGAATTTTATTTTATTTTTTATTTCAGGCACTGTTCTTTCTATCATACTCCCTCTCACTCATTGTATTATCATCATCATCATCATCAGCAGCAGTGTATCAGTATACTTTCTTTACTAATGACATCACTGCTGAACCATAAAATCACTCATCAACATGTTTGTCAGTGAGGTGGAGGTGAAGTCGGTGTCAGAATGTTTTGCTTCCTCTTCTCATCGCTTGACCCCATGATTCACCGTGGAAACCCATTGGTCAGCAGGAAAAGTTAATATTCATGAGGTGCTTAGCATTGACCATTGATGTTTCTTGTAAGAAGAGCACATGTATATTTTTTGTTCCACTCAACTCAGTCACCATTCCTCGCTTTTGCCTATTGCGACTTCCACTTATGTTTAAGTTTCTTATTAGCAATCTTATGGAATGACGTTTGAGTAAAAATTTAATAAATAAATAAATAAATAAGGCTATAAAATAAACCCTTAAATAAAAATATATGGCAATAAATATATAAACATAGCATAATATAAATATATAACTGAATCCATTTACTTAAATAAATATATATATACAATTACTTATTTCAAAATGATGTTTTTCAAAATGTCACTTTTATTTCAAAAATGCCACATTTAATTATTTCATGGGACTTATATTTCATAATGCCACATTTATTTATTTCATGGGACTTATATTTCATAATGCCACATTATACTCTCACATCCCTCTGGATGTGCTGAAGTGCTACGGTAAGCAAATTGCATCATTTCCTGTTTTCCTGAATTTCAGGTTAACGGCTGTTCACAGGAATCTGCAGGCAGCACAGAAAACTGCCAGGAACTGCCGGGAATTGACGCGGGGTTCCAGTTTCTGGCAGTTTTACAAGCCTGAGAATGTTTGCAGGTGACCCCCCTGCTCCTACGCCTAGGGGATGCTTTCACATGAAAATGACAATGCTGTGAGCTTTACAAATGCAAATCAGGATAGTTTCACTCAGTGGTGCAGAGGTACAATGCCTATAAAAAGTATTCACCCCTCTTGGATGTTTCACCCTTTTGTTGCTTTTATACATGAAATCATGGTCAATATAATTTGGCTTTTTTGACAAGAATTTTCAAAAAAACTCTTTAATATCAAAGTGAAAACAAATTTTTACAAAATAATGTCAATTAATTAAAAATATATAAGGTAAAGTAAATGATTGCACAAATATTCACCCCCAATGACTCCGCCATTGTTCCCGAGGGGGTCTCCATTCACCGCCAGGACCGGACAACAAACTCGGGGAAGAGCAAGGGAGGAGGGGTCTGCTGCATGGTGAACAATCTGTGGTGCTCAGATGTGGAGATTATTTCTTCGGACTGTTCTCCGGACCTGGAGCACCTCATGATCAGATGCCGACCTTATTACATCCCGAGGGAGTTTACATCGGTCGTTATTACAGCGGTGTACATTCCGCCACATGCCGACACTAATCAGGCACTGGACAAGCTGCATGCGGTTATCGACAGGACAGAGACATCACGGCCCGAGGCTGCGTTTATTGTGGCCGGTGATTTTAACAACGCCAAGATGAGGAAAGTCCTGCAGCGATACCACCAACACATCAGCTGTCCTACGCGTGGAGCGAACACGCTCGACCATGTTTACACTCCCTTCCGGGATGCGTATAAGGCCCTCCCCCGCCCCCCATTCGGCAAATCGGATCACGTCTCAGTTCTGCTGCTGCCTTCCTATAGGCAGAAACTCAAACGTGACAGACCGGTGACTCGGACCATTCAGCGGTGGACCGACCAATCAGACTCGGCTCTACGGGACTGCTTCAGCACGACGGAGTGGTGCGTGTTCCAGGATGACAACATCAATACGTACACGGACGCGGTCATCTGCTACATCAGCAAATGCATCGATGACGTCGTACCCAGGATTACTGTACGGACATTCCCAAACCAGAAGCCCTGGATTAATGGTGACGTCCATGCAAAACTCAAAGCACGGACTGATGCCTACATCTCAGGTGATCTGGAGGAGTACAGGAAGTCCAGGTACGCGGTCTGGAGTGCTATTAGCAGTGCCAAGAGACTTTACAGGGACAAGGTGGAGTCTCACTACAAGGGCTCCAACACAAGGAACATGTGGGCTGGACTCAAAACCATCTCTGACTACAAAGCAAAGACCAGCAGTGCGGATGTAGTGTCTGCATCTCTCCCAGAGGATCTGAACACCTTTTATGCACGCTTTGAGAGCAACTCCCCGGCTGTGGAGATCCAAGACGCCCAGGAGGGCCGCTGCCCCCCAGTAATATCCAGGGCAGATGTGTGGAGATCTCTTAACCGGATCAACACACGCAAGGCACCTGGACCTGATGGCATTCCTGGCCGAGCTCTCAAGGTGTGTGCAGATCAGCTGGCAGATGTTTTCACAGACATTTTCAACCTGTCACTGCTCCAGTCTGTAGTCCCCGCATGTTTCAAGGAGACCATCATTGTCCCTGTTCCCAAAAAAACAAAAACCCTCTGCCTGAACGACTACCGCCCAGTAGCACTCACTTCCACCATCATGAAGTGTTTTGAGCGGCTAGTCAAACCCTTCATCACCTCCTCCCTCCCTGACTCTCTGGACCCTCTTCAGTTTGCCTACAGGCCAAATAGGTCGACTGCAGATGCCATCTCCCTCACCCTTCACACTGCCCTCTCCCACCTGGACCAGAGGGACACATATGTGAGAATGCTGTTCATTGACTACAGTTCAGCATTCAATACCATCGTGCCCCTGAAGCTCGTCACCAAGCTCAGAGACCTTGGGCTCAACATCGCCCTCCGTGACTGGATTCTGAACTTCCTGACGGGCAGACCACAGGCGGTGCGGATAGGCAGCACCACATCCTCCACCCTGACTCTAAACACCGGTGCCCCCCAGGGCTGTGTGCTCAGTCCTCCTGTACTCCCTGTTCACGCATGACTGCGTGGCCACCCACAGCTCCAACACCATCATTAAGTTTGCTGATGACACGACTGTCATAGGCCTGATCACCGGCGACGATGAGAAGGCCTACAGAGAGGAGGTCAGAGCCCTGACATGTTGGTGCCAGGACAACAACCTCCATCTCAACGTCAGCAAAACAAAGGAGCTGATCGTGGACTACAGGAAGAGACAAGGAGTAGAACACGCCCCCCTCTCCATCAACGGGACTACGGTGGAGCGAGTCAGCAGCTTCAGGTTCCTCGGGGCCCACATCAGTGATGACCTGACCTGGACCAACCACACAGACTCCATCAGGAAGACGGCCAGACAGCGGCTCTTCTTCCTCCGCAGGCTGCGGAGGCTCAACATGGATGCCAGGATTCTCTGCAACTTCTACAGGTGCACCATAGAGAGCATCCTGACTGGCTGCATCACCGCCTGGTACGGCAGCTGCACCGCCCTCAACCATAAGGCTTTACAGAGGGTGGTGAAGTCTGCCCAGCACATCACCAGGACGGAGCTACCATCCATGGAGGACCTCTACACCCAGCGGTGTAGGAAGAAGGCCAACCGGATCATTAAAGATCCCTATCACCCCAGCCATAAACTGTTCTGCCTGCTGCCGTCTGGCCGACGGTACCGCAGCATCCGGGCCCGCACCACCAGGCTCAGAGACAGTTTCATCCCCCAGGCCATAAGACTTTTAAACTCCTCCAATCTGTCATAACTCTGCACCTTAGCATATTTGCACTATTGCATATTTGCACTATTGCACACACTTGCAAATTTTGATTGAGCATTGTTATAAGAGAGCCTGTGACCCAAGCATTTCATTGCAAGCGACTGCTTAATGTTATCGTTGTGCATATGACAATAAACTCTTGAATCTTGATTATTAAACCCACAGAGGCAATTTATGGATATTTTTACTGCTTGTGGTTTTGAGTTCACATTACCAATTCATAGTAATAGTTTCACAAAATGTTTTTCTTTAATTGATGGTATGCTTTTAAGAGACTTAGGTTCAACGATCATCTTTAAAACTGTTTCAGATTTTTGGAAGTCTGTCATTATATTCATAGGCTGAGGTATCCTAGATCTCAGGTAACACTACAGATAACAAAACAGTATCTCTTCTCAGATACAAATTTGTCTTTAAACAAAGATACAGTATCTGTGAGAAAAAAGAGGTACAGTACCTCATCTTCACACCAGTCATGGACATTCCACTGAGAAACATGTCTGGCTCTATGTCTCTTCCAAAGCTCCAGGAACAGAGTAGCTGAAAACACAGATATAAAACAGTTGAAGAGTAACAAAAGATCACATTGTATTGTGTCATTCATAACCATTCATAACATTGGACATGCCATTACAACATATTAGATATCAGAATAACTCAAATTGGAGCAGAGGACTTACCCCAGATTGCCATGAACATAGCAAACGCCACAGTGCCGTCATTGTCAAATAGATGACTGACCTGTGTGGATATAAACATAATATAAATGAAAAGCATCAGAGTGGCAATGCATACCCTGCACACGCTGTGTATACCCCAATCAGGCAATGGCAAGTTTTTTATGTAGCAATAATGACATTTCATAATGACTTCATTGATATCATATGATGATAAATGATTAATCTATGTACGATGTTGATTGTGTTAATCTTTAATGCATTTATCCTTTGAAGGTTGTAAGTGGGCTAGAGCCAATCTCAGTACACTGTGCAAGAAGCAGGGTGTACCGAGGACATAATTTTCAATTATTGTTCACAATAATTGCTGCAGTCTTACATGCTTCAATACGACGAGAACAATCAATACGACGGATCCCAAAAATAAAAAGATTAAATCTGGAGTATTAAATATTAGGTTACTCTGAACTCAATTTTTTAGAGTTTTTTTAGAGACCTTCAGGTGTATTTAGATTTTATTTTTTATGACTTTCTCCATCACTAGGATCCATACCTAGCTGGCCTTAACTCTAATCCTTGGTGGGTCATCAAATTTTAAAAATCACTATATATCATGTTAATGATGCAGTCCCATAATATTCATATCACATTCTTGTTGATACACCTAATTACATTAAGAGATGGTATTGGTTGTAACATCTCAAAACCTTTTACACCTGATCATCAATCCGATTTATTCTGTGAGACTGAATCCTGGTTGCACCAAGACAAATATTAAAGTTTGAAAGACTCATTGTCTACCTCATAGACCCAAAATGAATATCACAAAACCCAGTTCAACTAGTTACATTATTATATATCCATGTCCACCTGCACCTTACTCTGAACAACATTCGTGTAGATGTTTCCAATGACTGCTTTTGTTATTAAATTAACCTTTATTTATGCTCGAAGAATCATTGAGGGAGGACCTCATTTTCAATGATGTCGAGTGACAGTATACAACAAAATACAGATGTAGTGAATAAATCAACACAGTATATAAATATGATGCATAAAAATACAGACCATAAAGCAGTTTGAATCAAGTAAAACACAATGAAGATAAAACTAAATGGCTATCAACCATGGATTTAAATTCCCCAAGGGGGTACTAATTTTTAAGACAGTACTAAGCAGTGGCCACAAAGACACTAAAAGCATTTCTGCCGAGCTCTGAACAACAGCGAGGGGCCTGCAATGAAAGCCATTCATTTGAATGGGTTGATATTGCCCGAAGGACCAATGTAGCATTTAAGAGAAAGAAGCTGGTAACGTCCTAAAAAGTGCCTTGCATATACGTATAAAACATATGCTTATCACATCTCACCATCTCACATTTAACTTTTTTATACAGGTTTCCATGATGAGTGCTATTAACATCTCCAGTGATAAACAGAGCAGAGCAGAACGATAAACAGCATCCAAAGGCTTGAGTTTAGAGGCAGAGACATGCATTTAAATCACATCGTCGAAATCAGAAAAAAACAAAGCTTAAACAATCCTTTACCGACAGCAAATAGGAAAGTTAGCAATATTTCTGTATAAGAAACGATTTTTGTGTCGTAGCCTGTTGACAAGATTGTCAATATGATATTTGGAGGTAACTTTGTCGTCTATCCATATATCAAAAATGTTGTATTCTGACATGTTTGAGCTTGATACAGTAGAGATGCATAGGTCTTTTTAATACAAATCTCTTGCTCAATAGAATAACATAAATGTAGTTTTATGTTAATTAAAAAGAAGTTTAGGATCAGCAAGTGTTATATGCTGAATATTTAAGGACTGTTGCAGGTTCTCCACAGCTAACTCAGCTGAACCTGCAATACAATACAATATTGCGTCATTCACATATAAATGTGTGGCAATAGGTTAGGGATGAAACATTTTTATTAATATAGATTGTGAAAAGAATCGAGAATTGAGGTACACCCTTTGTTACTGATAAAATCTCTGGATGAACATGTTTTTTCACATCTAATGCTATGACAATGTCGTTCATGACTAATGGGATTGCAGAAATTGTGCTGTGCATAGACCTGACTCTAGAATTTTAGCTAAGCGAGACAATTTGGATATTGGTCTATAATTATTTATCTCCACCTTGGGAAAAGGGACCACAAAAGCAGTTTTTCCAAGCTCTAAGTACAACACCAGTAGAAAGAGAAAGGTTGGAAATGTGAGTTATCTGCTCAGCAATTAACAGAGCAGAAAGACAAAGAAAAAAATGTATCTTCACGAGAATCTAAAGTTAACTGAGAGGCATGATATCAAGAGGATGCATTTTAAAATGAATAAAAGGATGGTCAGTATTCGTACAAGGGTCTCCACCACAGATGTCACCTGGATCACATATGAGGTATCAGCAGACTTGACATGGGTAGGTATGATTATTACATTTTATTATTATGATTATTAACAACAGAGAGGAACATTTTTGTAAAAAAATGGTCATTAACGCAAGCTTGTTCATTGAAATTTCTTTAATTTAATTTTCCTATTTCAAAAACACCACTTGCAAGGATTTTGTCACTCCTATTAGAAAAAATGATATCAATCACAATTTATTTTAAGGGGTTCTTCAAATTAGGCCTGATAGGCCCATTTATTAATGGATATAAAATGAGACAGGAAGAGACCTCCTTTAGAAGCATTATACATCAACTATTATTTCAGAGTTGGTACACAGGGAAATTAACTGAATTCAATGATCAATAGCCCTGGGTACATTAAGGCCGATGAATTCAAAACATTGAGGCACAGTGACAGAATGTAAAATGGAAACAAAAATAAGATTTGGTATGAATGCCAACACACACACACACACACTGTGAGAGGGACTAATGTTTGATCTAGTTATTGGTGCTGGAGTAGACTTCTGATGTTTAAATAATCAATCCAAGACATTTTCTGGTCTTAAACTCATTGGGATTATTTGGAAAGGTTGTAGGCTGGGTAGCCGTAGGCCCACCAAACCAAACGGGAGAGTCAGAGTGTTGTGTAGGAGAGGGGGAGGTTTGTTGGTGGTGACCAACAGTGGCCAGGGGATGTGCTAAAGGGGAGTACAGGAGGGGGGGTTAGAATGGGAAGTGATATCCTAAGAGGGTACAATAGAGGAAGAGGGGGATTTCGCAGTGGGGGTGTTTGGAAACACGCAAGTGTGGAGGACTGGATGGCGTGCTGAATATTAGGGGACAGCATTTGGCTACCCTGCTTGTGGAATGAACTCCAAAAAGATAACACCCTCCCCCCCATTGGAATGTTTACGACATGTAGCGGGGGTCAGAGCTAATTAGGTGAAGGGATATGCATGTGTCTGTATGTGCCAAATTAGAGAAAGTTACTAGAGTGGATGCAACGAGAGACTGTGAAGAGCATAACAAACTAACATTACTTTCCAATAACTTATAACCAAAATATTACAACCCCACAAATCAAACTTATAAACATCACACAGAATCGAATAAACAGTCTTTGCTTAGCCTAGTATAATTATTAAGCCCAGTTGTGTTACCCATCCGTGGAAAGGGGAAAGGAGAAGTTGCTGTGCAGTTCGCAGTCCTGTGACGTCGTCTGGCTGGTTGTGTGGCTCCTGCCTTCGTGGTTCTGTTGAGCTGTGCAGCTCAGTTGCTGGTTGAAGTTCTCCTGCAGGACATCGCGTCGCTGCTTAGAGGTTTTTAGAGCTTGGATTGCGAGGAGGTTTCCTTGGTGAGATGAGCTGGAAGCTGCAACTCTCCTCCATGAAGTTGCAGGGAAAGAGCGGTGTGCTCCTCTTGAAGAGGCGGATGGAAAGAGGCTAGACAGCCTTCTCCCCTCGGAAGGATTGTAGAAAGAGATAGAAGAAATGGGGAACAGGCCTTAAATTGGCCTGGTGACCTCACAGGTCATGGGGCCCAGAGTGTCCCTGGGGGGGTTTTCACACCTCTGTGTGACGTTGATGCCCCTTGGGAGACTGAGTTCCGGAGGGTCTGGTTTTCTCCGGAACAAAGGGACATGCGGCTTCAGGCTTTTGACTGCACATATAGGCCGAACTTTGGTCTCACAAAAACCATGTCCCAACAGCGCCATGCGCCATTTTATATACAGGTGTGGCCATACGTCAGTCTGTCTATCCCTTCCGTTTCCACTCATCTCCCGTGGTGGCTGCAGCATGGTGTGGAAGAGCCTTTTGTTAGTCGTGACATTTTTTCGGCATGGCAGAGCCTTTGTTTGGTGTGGCAGCCTTCATGGTACACGATCCTCTCCGTACAGGTAATGCACTCTGCCGTTTCACTTAATCATGTGCATAATGGTCTCCACTCACGGCCTTTGAGGCTCTCACCATCCGGTTCTCCGTGAGGGTGTCAAGGTGGTATGTATGAGTTTATCCTTAAAAACGTTAGCTATTTATTTCATTATCATCTACTAAATCTGTTTATGTGCCTTTTTTGGCTCTTTGGCTCTTTTGATTTCTATGGATCAACCCTTAAAGGACACGAACTGTTATTAAATAGTTAGCTGTATTAATTTGTCTTCAATTAATTTTTTTCTTGGTTTGTGTACATTGACATTATCTTGCTTTGATTTGTATTGTTAATTTTGTTTATTGAATTTGGTAATTTAGCATTTTCCTGGATATGTATTCTTTTGTGATTTCATTTTCAATATTGATTTTTGGCGTCTAGAACTTATGCTGTTTTTTAACTCTCTTTTCTTCTTGTTCGACAGGTGCTGTGGGCCTTATGGACCCTTCACATTTTTGGGAGGGTTAGGGTTAGGGCAGGGCAGGCTTACCATGCCCTGCCAGCATTGGTAAGCCTGTCCTCATTACCCTGCATAAGTGTACATTTTATGTCATTATTAGTGTAATTAATCCTGGTGTTTGACATTTTAGTTTCTGTTGAATCAGTAGCTATTTTTGTTAAACAAAGTATATATATTTTTTTTAAATGAAATGAAATTTAGCTTGAGTCATTTCCTGGGGGGTAGAGTGGCCAGTCTTTCCCATTTGCATGCCGAAGTGTCCTTGGGCAAGACGCTGAACCCCGAATTGCCCCTCATAGAAAAATAAGTGCTGCCCATAGATACACTGTATGAATGTGTGTGTGAATGGGTGAATGGCAAACTGTACTGTAAAGCGCTTTGAGTGGTCATCGAGACTAGAAAAGCGCTATATAAATACAGACCATTTATCATTTAGCCACACACACACACACACACTTGATATGTACATATGTATGTATTATTTGGTTCCTAATGCTTTGTGATCTACTTTAAACTTCCCAAAGGTTGATGGGTTGGCAGCCCCTGCAATAGACTGTATATAGGTGTTCTCTTAAGCCAGCTGCCATTGCCTCATTCTACTGTGAACTTACAGAACTGATTGAAGAGAACAGATGACCAGACTAGAATGTCGGAAAAGAGATCAGTTCACCTTAGCATAGCCGCAGGTGTCTGACAGTTGCCACACCTTACACCTGTTGTCACAGCGAGGACACATGATGATGCTGGAGTTACACACTTCCTTACTGAAGACACACACAGATCAAGATTAGAGGGTTGCTCATCAAATAGGCCAGGTATTCTTTGATACTACCACTAGACAAACTTAAAGTAACACATTTTTAAACGCCTTTAAAAGGACCTTTACAAATACAGTTTTCTACAGTTCAGGACCATTAACCACATATTCTTACATCTATGTAGCTAACTCACATGAGAGGGTTGGTGTTGAAAAAGGCAAGTCCATATAGGAACACCACAACACCCAGAGCAGCAGCTGGAACCAGCAGCTTGGTGTACCAGCCTAGCCACAGGTAGTACAGAGCCACCTTCTCTCCAAAGTAACATCTGGAGGGGAAAACACACACAAACAAATACATCAACAGACCAGAGACTGGTACATTACTCACTGATAAAGTTGAAGTTTCCCCCTCTTTTGCCCTAATTCTGAGGGGCTGAGGACAGCAACCACTCACACTTTTTCTATCAGACGGAAGATGAACACAGATTTCCTGAGATGGCCAAGTGATCCAGAAATGACTCACAAAAGGCAGCAAAAAAACATTATTTTTCATTCTACATAAAAGTAATTCTGTCACTTTTCATATGAATGAAATAGTGCAACATTGGTAGACTAGTTATTATGGTAACAAACTTGGAAACATGCATAATTTGCAGGGCGTGGGGTTCTCCCCCCAAAACAAGGACTATTTAAATGCACAACTCGGCAGGTGACCTTTGCAAGGGACATATTAGTTTACACTAAACTTTTGTCTTTGATTTACCCTGTATGAAACAAAGGGGAGAATAATCATGAGAGTGTCTGTCCTCGTCCTGTTAGATCTTAGTGCAGCATTCGACCCTATCGATTATCAAATTTTATTACAGAGACTAGAACAGTTAATTGGCATTAAAGGAACCGCCCTAAACTTGTTCCAATCCTATTTTTCAGATCGATTCCAATTTGTGCAAATTAATGATGAGTCATCTGTGCACATCAAAGTTAACCACGGCCCAATTTTACTCAATTAAACTCAGATAAAACAGAGGTTCTAATACTTGGCCCTAAACACCTTAGAGACACATTATTTAATGGTGACAATGTGGGTCTCCCATCAAAGTCAAGAAAACTGCATGCCCCACCCTGCCAAAACAGGAAATATAATATTGCCATTGATTCACTGACTTGATGTCGTTAACTGGTTGTCCTGTAAACAGGCCCGACCATCGAGCCCACTCTCTCTTCAGTTGTTGCTGCTTCTTTCTCTGAGAATAATGGAAAAGAAAATCAAAGTACAGCCTACAGGATATAATGATGAACAAAGAAGTTTCACATCACCATGCCAAAATCTGATCATGATTTTTTTTTCAGTCTGTAAATATTTTGTGTGTTCATTTTGATGGCACAAACGTGAATAATGAAAATCTATATTTGGATGAAGTAGCTTGTGTGTCAGATTTAGCGGGTGCTAGCTGTTATGTCAGATAATATTAAATATTAGTAATGTTTTTAATTAATTATTTAATCAACATGTCATATTTTATGCTCAGACTTGCTTTTCTTTGTAGTGTACACTGAGCATCTTTGGCACAAACATTTCACCAAGATGAGTTTGGTTCTTTATCTGGTCTCATGTTCAGATACTTGGTAGTCGAGCATTGAGCAACACTTTTGACTCAATAAAGGAGTCACGTTGGGACATTGGGACAGCAGCAATTTTCTTAAAGGTTAACTCACCTCGTGAAGGCAGAATATAGTTTCAAAAACATCTTTCATCAGCAGCTCCTTCAAGTTCTCTGAGAGAAGAAAACACAGCATGGCAATAATGTTCTATATCACATCGTGTGTCAAATCTCTTCATTATTTAAAAATATTCATGGTTACCTAAAAGTCTGCATGTATGAAATATTGTTATATTTGCCAGTGGTTAACATAGCCACAGATTATATCACACTCACCCCCTGTGTTGATAAAGGTCTGATGAAGAATGAAATGGACAATTCTGATTCTGTAGAAACATAAAAAAGTTAAATGGTCTGTTTTTATGTTGTGCTTTTCTATCAATCAATCAATCAATCAAATTTTATTTGTATAGCCCATATTCACAAATCACAATTTGTCTCATAGGGCTTTAACAGGGTGTGACATCCTTTGCCCTTAACCCTCAACAAGAGTCTTGCTGAGCACTTCAGCCATTCCTACACACATTCATACAGCACATCTGTGCAGCACTTCCCATCACTCACAAACAGCTGGCACAACCATCAGACGCAATTTGGGGTTCAGTGTCTTGCACAAGGACACTTTGGCACATGAAATGGAGGTGCCGGGGCTCGAATCACCGCTCACCCACTCTACCTGCTAAGCCACAGCCGCCAAAAGAAGAAGAGTTCATCAGCAACCCACTGTATGTAACACGTATGTAACACCATCCATCTACATTCTTTTTTCCAACATTTGTCTGTATATCTTTGCTCCCCTTCCAACCTCATGGTTTTGGTCTTTTCAGACAAAACCCAAGTGTGTTGGGCTTCTATGGTGCTGAATACTACTGACAAAGCCTTTTTCAATGCCCAAATGCACAGCCTCAACTGTCAGACTTCTCTATTTCTCACCTGCATTGTATGCTCACTATATTCTATACATTCTGCTTTTATGTCAAAAAATGTCTAAATATTTGTCACTTTTCACGTGTTACAATGCAAACATTGCTGCCTGAGGAACAAAACTAGACATTTTTTGTGAAACACATTTCGGCTGGATCCATATTTCCCGCCTCTGAATGGAATTATGAGGATTTTAGAAAAGTCTATATTCATATACTTCAAACACGTTATAGTGAGTTGAAAATAGTATGAGGCAGCATCAGCGTTATGGGCAGGCCTAAGGTGTCCAGGCCTACCTAAGCAGTTGGGGCACCTGATCCTGGCATACAGTCATGCTGCAGCCATGGAAGTAATGGTAAGAACATAGGTTCCACTTATGTCAGCCGAGAACAGAAATCTGAGGCTGCAGTGGACACAGGCTCACTAAAGTTTAACAATTGAAGACAGGACAATGTAGCATGGTCTGTTGAATCTGGATTTCAAGTGAGGCTGCAGATAGAAGGATTAGAATTTGGTATCAATCAATCAATCAAATTTTATTTGTATAGCCCATATTCACAAATCACAATTTGTCTCATAGGGCTTTAACAAGGTGTGACATCCTCTGCCCTTAACCCTCAACAAGTGTAAGGAAAAACTACATGAAACCATTTACGAACTTGTCTTGTTGACACAAGACATGAGCACTTTTGGGCCACAATTTACCATATTCCAATGGCTTCTTTCAGCTTGATAATGCTCCATGTCACAAAGGAACTGACAACTCAAACTGGTTTCATGACAATGAGTTCAGCTTAAATGTGCAGTTGACAAATCTGCAGAAATTATGTTATGTTAAATCTCAAAAGAATGTATCCAACATCTGGTGGAATCCAGAATAGACAGGAACTACCTAGTGTTACTGTGGGGTTCCTAATGAAGTGCTCATTGAGCATTTATCTATATCTTACATATACAATTGTTACCTGGTAGCCTGGGTGACAGCCCTGCTCACATCTCCACACCAGTTGCAAGAGTCAGAGACCTTTAGGAGATACTGGTAGTCTTCAAACATCTCACTTGGAGCACGCAAGCCGAAAAATACTTTGTCATCATGAACAATCCTCTAACAGATAAAGACACACAACACATGAATTGGTTATCTTCGATTCTTACAGTCATTTATAATATTAAATAGCATGTCAAGTCACAGTATTTTTAAAAGACTCACAGTAACGGTGATGCTTTTCTTCTCAAGCTGCTCGATGAAGGCCCTTTGTCTCTGAGCTTTTTGATGGGTGTCATCGTCCTCCTTGTGGGCAACTAGTACGTAATCAAATGTCCTGTGGGTGGGCTGTTCAAACACAAAACACTGCCAGTGATTAATGTACACTTATGACTGAACAACACATGAAGCTGGGCTCCAGAGTGCAACCATTTTGGTTCGCGAGACATGTACACACACAAGATCCTAGAGGAAACGCTGGCTAACCTTATACAATACAAGGCTAAAAGCTCTTCTTAATCATCCCATCTGGTTTACCGAGCTGGTAACATATAACCTTTGCCAAATGTTTAATTGTTATTCAAGAGCAATTTTTGTTAACAGAGCCAGAGAGTTTGTTTTATATATTGTTTTGGTTGTGTGCGGTTTATGTTTTATTTATTAAGGATATTTTAATATTTTTAATTCTAATTCAAATGTCAGACTGAATATTCTTTAAAATCAAATTTATTGCTATTTGAAAGGGTGTACTTGCATGATTATGCTATTACATTTTGATTGTCAGTGGTTTAAAATGGTTTTACAATGATGAAAATAATGTAATTTATCGTTATTTATTATAACTAAATAAAGTACAGTTCAACAAAATTTGTTATTGTGACAGGCCTACCTGAATATTTTTAATAATGCACTAAGTCAAAGGTTTCCTTGTTCAGTTTGAAGCCTTACTTTATATCCAGGCAAAATACAATGAAATATCATGAACTGAATCGTTGTTTAATCTAATCTGAAATCGAAACGAAACCTTGTAAATCGGAATCAAATCAATTTAGGAAATCAGTGGTGATACCCAGCCCTAGTTAATAAATTACCAATAATATGGAACTGTCAAGAAAATGTATAACAAGTGTATTATTGCGGGCCAAAAGGTGCAGTGAAAAACCTTGGGGTGCACGTAAATTATGTGCTGGTGCACCTAAATGAATGGAGCCCTCAAAATCTTTAAGTATTTCTTTAGAATTCTTGCCAGCCTCGCTGGGCCCCGTTTCTAGGCCGCTTCAACTACACGATTACCATCCTGGAGAAGTCAAACATTGAGCCTGAGACCATCCTTCCCCCCTCCTGTGTGGTTAGAGCAGCCACATGGGAGGTGGAAACCCTGGTAAGGGAGGCCCAACGCTCACACTCTGACCCAGGTAACGGCCAACCTAACACTCTCTTTGTGCCTGAGTCAGCCAGGTCCCAGGGTCATCCAGTGGGGGCAGTCCTCCAAACTCGCCTGTCACCCAGGCTTTCATCGCACCCTCACCTTCGTCCGGCAGAGATTCTGGTCCGGTCCATGTCTCAAGACAGCCGTGCATTTGTGTCCGCCTGCTCCGTCTGTGCCTGCAGCAAGGCTTCCCATCAGCCTCCAGCCGGCCTCCTGCGCCCCCTTACCTGTCCCCAGCAGACCCTGGTCTCACATAGCTGTGGACTTTGTTATTGGTCTGCCACCTTCACAAGGTAACACCACAATATTAACCATTGTTGACTGGTTTTCCAAGGCTGTCCATTTTGTCCTCCCTAAACTGCCCTCAGCCACAGAAACTGCAGATCTCCTCACCCTCCATGTTTTCTGGTTGCATTGAATCCCCTTGGACATCGGATCAGACCGGGTTCTCATCTCAAGTGCGGAAGGCCTTTTGTCGGGTGCTGGGGGCCAAGGCAAGTCTCTCTTCCGGATACCACCCACAAACTAATGGTCAGATAGAGCGGGCAAACCAGGACTTGGGGTGAAATCCTCCATACTTTGTTAGGAGCTTCCTTGTCTTGATATCAGTGGTCTCTATCTCCTCCTTTGGCCAGGTTATTTTACCAGCTGTGTTGATGGCTCAGACCACCATATTTTTTATATTAATATTAAATATTTGTTCCTGCCAGCTAGACGCACACGGAGCAAGCGCTCCTCTCCACAAGCCGAGTGAGTGAGTGACAGCCAGGCGGCTCAAGATTAGACGAGCTCCACTGGCCGAGTCAGAGTGCGCCATGCCCGGCTAGATGCACACGGAGCGAGCACTCCTCTCTCTCTCTCACTCACTCACTCACTCACTCACTCACTCACTCACTCACTCACTCACACACACACCCACACCACATAATTAACATTGTGTTTTAATTTGTGTAGAAATAATCCATCAATTCATTTACCTTCCATTATGCTACAAAGTGTGTATTCTAATCAATGCTGTAAATAGCCTTATCTTTCTGATGTTCTCCATTACACGTGGCATCTATTGCACTTCTGTCCGTCCTGGGAGAGGGATCCCTCACATGTGGCTCTCTCTGAGGTTTCTACCTTCTTTTTCCCCTGTTAAAATTTTTTTTTTGTAGTTGTTCCTTACTCTTGTTGAGGTTTAAGGGCAGAGGATGTCCCACCTTGTTAAAACCCTATGAGACAAATTGTGATTTGTGAATATGGGCCATACAAATTATTTGTTTCAAGTCTAACAGGTAATAAAGCAGGAGTGGGGAGCAACCGGGCCTCCGGGCCGTATGCGGCCCGCAATACAGTTTAATCTGGCCCGCGAGGAAATTCATAGATACAAAAATAAATAAAATTAATAAAATATAAACTAACTAACATGACAATTACTTTTTCCCTTTCCAAGAGAAATGGACAAACGATTATAAATTTTTGGAAGTGAAAGGCAAGCCAGTGTGCCTAGTTTGTGGAGATGCGCTCGCTGTAATGAAAAAGGCTAATGTTGAGCGTCATGACAGCTCTTAACATGCTAAAGAACGGATTTCTAATATAGCAGAAGATATAGAAAAAATATTTTCAGTTTTTCTCTCTGGCCTGCAATGAAACAACAGACATAACAAATACCACTCAACTAGCCATTTTTGTCTGTGGGATTATTGCTGAGTTTGACACAAGGTATGAATTGCTGTCTTTGCAAGCCATGCATGGCACCACAAGAAGTGAGGATTTGTTTGAGGAAGTATTTTTGAGAAACCCAGAAAGACAGAGAGAGAGAGAGGTGAATAGAGGAGTCTGTGTGTCTATTATTTTGAAAATCCAGCCTCCTTTTCGGGTTTTCTGGTAACAGAGTCATCTTTCCCTCTATGAGAGGCTGGATTTAAAAAATACCCCCCCAGATAGTTACATACTTATTATGTGTTACATACACATAATAATTATAAGCAGTATACAGAATAGTAATATGTGTAATGCATTGCCTAGTGGTGTGTGGACCACAAAGCACACATAATTAAAATGGCCCTCGATTGGCAAAAAGGTTCACCACCCCTGTAATAAAGCATATTTACAGGTTGTGATAAGGTTAAGGTTACTTTATTTGTACCCGTATGTAGATTTGTTTTGCAGCAATAAAAAGAGAAGGCATCCATCCAAAACAGTACAAAATTATAAACACACAGACAGAAGACAAGACCACAAAAACCATGATGAAAAGTGCTCAAATGCATTGCTATCAATAGAAAACTGGATAGGGACAATAGTGCAAATGTGGCTATAACCCTTTCAAGTGAACAATTGCAGATGGAACAAAACTATTTCTGTGCCGTTTTGTTTTACCCCTTGGGGCTGTAAACCTTCAATCAGAGGGTAGAAGTTAAAATTCCCCATGTAGAGGATGCGAGTCATCATTGGTAATGGAGCTGGCTATCCTCTGTAGCTGTCTGGTGTAAAGACAGGTTACCAAACCATGACCCCAAAGAAAAAGATAAAACAGACTCAATAAAAGCATGATAAAAAAGTGTCAGCATGGTTTTGTCAATATTAAAATAGGACATTTTCCTTAAACAGTACAAACGCTGGTAACCCTTTTTGCACAAAGCTTCACTGTTTACTTCAAAGTTCAGTTTGGACTCAACAATAGTCCAAAGGTATTTATACGATTCCACACATTCCCCAGTCTGACCTTTGATAAAAGTGTCTTCGTGTGTGTGCAAGTTTTCTGAAATCGATGACCATATCCTTGGTTTTTGAAATGTTAAGTTCCAGACTCCCCTGTAACTCCAGTATGTCCAGATTGGCCCAAGTTTGAACTGACATATTTTTCAGGACTAAATGATTGTAAAAGCCAGGAGTGACCTGCAAGCTATTCAGGAAGCAGTACTCAGTGAAGTGAGGTGACCAAAATAACAGGTTGGGCTAGTATTGTTAAGTGTTGAAAAATATATTTTAATCACTCTCTGTCGCTTCAATTTATCATTGTTTGAAGTAAATACAGAGAAAACTTCCCTTCACACAGAATACAGCCTCTCCTCGACATGCCAATTTTGCTAACCGAAGTCTTCTCAGATCGGCTTCCGATATCTTAGTTTGGGGCGTGCCAGATTAGCTGTTAGGTGTGCATTATGCTGACGATCTGCACTGTGACGTTGGCTATATGTGGACGTATCAGAGAAAGCGATGATAAGGCTCTTCAGCAGATTCCGTGTTTACTGCCGGAGATAGGTGCTCCCCCACTGGTTCAAATTAGTTTTATTCACTGCGCAGTGCAGACAGCATCGAAGGAAGGCAACACAATTCTATCTACTTGTCAATTAGGAGAGACTTTTATGCCATCACATCGAGGTAAAACTAAAACAATAGATTGTGGATTGAGTCGAACAAAGGGTCTGCGTGAGGACAAAAGGTGAATGCAATTTAGGGAGTCCTGGAAAGGCTAATTTACAATACAAAGTGATCCTTTCAACCAGAATCCCAATAGCTAATCTCCTCACCCCCTATGCTAAGGTGATATTTCTGTCGACATCGGCGGGGTGGGGGGGGACTCTGGTAATTTCAATACACATGTAGGCAAGAAAGTCGTCTCACAGGTCAGCTTCCTGGAAAAGTTGATCCCTGATAATGAATTAAAAAACATTTTGTCTCACCCAGACCACAGTGTCATGTAGAGGAATAAAGGAACCATTGTTGGTTTTCAGTGTTCTGTCCGTTTTTCCTTAATTTGTTTAGTTCAGATAATAACTTCAGTTTGTCGTCAGTCTATCCAAAGTCTGTTTTCAACTGTACCCCATTTCTCCACTCTTTGTCTTCAGTCTGTTTACACTGACCCTAGTCTGTCCACTGTCTGTCTTTAGTTGGTTCATAGTCTGTAAACAAGAATCCACAATCTTTTTTCAGGTTGTCCCGAGTCCTTCTATAGTCAACACATTGTCTGTCTTCAGTCCGTTTACAATGTGTTCAATGTGTGGCTTTAGTCTGCCATCATTCTATAAGTGGTCTGGTTTTAGTCTGCCCTTAGTTCAAAATCTATAACTGTCAGTGTTTAGTGTGTTTACGGTCTGTCTTCAGACTGTTTAATGCTTTCTGTCTGTCTTTAGATATCTTGTTAATGCATTAGAAGGGGAAAGAGAAAATCTGTAGATTCTTACCATTGAAGAAAGTAAAGGCTCAGTTCCATCCTTTTGTCTGTCCCATAGCTCAAAGCCTTCCTGAAACGCACATAAGGTAAACATTATAACTACACATACCGTACAGGAAAAGCATTTCGTTGTGTCTATAGCTGCTTTCAGACATGCACTGGACTCTGCAGATCCTCTGTATTTTCTACGGAGGAGGTGTATGTGTGAACGCAAATGTCTGAGGGAGACACTCAGTAATTTCTATGGACTTTATCTGCTTGACCTCCTAGTATAAAGTCCGTACAAATCCAGAAGAAGTCAGTGTGTGAACACAGCAGGGAATCCCCTGCTGGATTCACTGCAAGCGAGTTGCGGGGTTGATGACGCTTCTAACATGAGACAGATGCAAAAATGAAATCCTATAATGACGCTATTATACAAAGCGACTTACCATAAGTGCATTCAACCATGAAGGTACAAACCAAGAACAACAAGAATCAAGTAAGTACAATTTGCTTCAAAAAAGCCAAACTACAAGTGCTATATAAATGGAACTAAACAGATTTTTTTTACTTTTATAATGCAATTCAATGTAGCCTACTTGAAAGATTATAGGACAAGATAAACATGTGATTTCTCATAACATATTTTCTAAGTGTGATTTATACACAGGAGAAGGGGAGAAATAAGATAGACAAAAATTAAAGATTACAGAAAAGATGTTGCCTAAATGGCTTAAAATGAATGATTCCAATTTAATTAAAGAATATGGATGAATACAATTATATATCATTGGAAATAGTACACATAAAAATATGCTTTTATCATTCAATTAAAGGATTTATGATGTATGGATTTATGATGTATGGCTGTTTGGAACATATAGTTTGGAACATATAGTTCCTATTGCCAAAATAATGATATTATCACAATATTTACAGAAGATTTGAAAATAATAATGCTCTCAGTCAAATTCTTCTTGAACTTATACAAACTTGTGCTTAAACAAAACATCAACAAGGCCTAACATCTGCCATTAATAACCATAACCCTGACGGAAATTATTTAAGAGGCACTGGATTATATAGGCAAACATGGTAATATAATATTTGTATTAATAACATTACATAGATGGTTCCTTTTTAAATATCATGGTAATTGACAATACTTGTCACTATAAATGTATTAGAAAATATGCTTTGGGGAGTCACTGCATAAATATTTTCAACCAAATGCTCCATGTCTTCTTTGCATCATTCTCGATGGCATATCTACATCTGGTGTTCTATCACCAAAGAAGTCCCATCTTCCAGTAAATTCACAATGTCCAATACAAAGCTGCAGAAATAACAATGTAAGTCTCATGAATTCTACTTGGCCACAAACACCTCAGGAACACATTATCAAATAATATACAGTAGTTAGTATAGATAAAGTTATACTAAATGAGGATATGCGATGTAACTTCCACATAAAACACCTACATAACATTGCAAAAATCAAGCACATCCGGTCAAAACAGATGCAAACAAATTTGTCCATGTATTTATTACTTCGATGCTGAATAATTGTGACTCTTTATTATCAGGCTGCCCCACCAAGTCTCTAAGGACTCTCAAGCTGATCAAAAATGCTGCAGCACGACTACTTACAAGAACAACAAAAAGTGATCATACAATGCCTATAAAAAGTATTCACCGCCCTTGGATGTTTCACCCTTTTGTTGCTTTTATACATGAAATCATGGTCAATATAATTTGGCTTTTTTGACAAGAATTTGCAAAAAAAACCTCTTTAATATCAAAGTGAAAACAGATTTTTACAAAATAATGTCACTTAATTAAAAATATATAAGTTAAAGTAAATGATTGCATAAATATTCACCCCCTTCAGGTCAGTATTTGGTAGATGCACCTTTGGCTGCAATCACAGCACTGAGTCTGTGTGGATATGTCTCAATCAGGCTGGCACATCTGGACACTACAATTTTTCTCCATTCTTCCTTGCAAAACAGCTCAAGCTCTGTCAGGTTGCTCGGGGATCGGGCGTGAACAGCTCTTTTCAAGTCCAGCCACAAATTCTCGATTGGATTGAGATCTTGGCTTTGACTTGGCCACTCCAGAACATTCACCTTGTTGTCTTTGAACCATTTCTGTGTAGCTTTTGCTGTATGCTTGGGGTCGTTGTCTTGCTGGAAAATAAATCTTCTCCCAAGTCGTAGTTCTCTTGCAGACTGAGTCAGATTATCCTCCAGGATTTGGTGATATTTTTCTGCATTCATGTTCCCCTCTACCTTTACAAGCCTTCCAGGGCCTGCTGCTGAGAAGTATCCCCAGAGCATGATGCTGCCACCACCATGCTTCACGGTGGAGATGGTGTGTTTGTGGTGATGTGCAGTGTTTGGTGTTCACCAAACATAGCATCTAGTCTGATGGCCAAAAAGCTAAATTTTTGTCTCATCAGACCAAAGAACCTTCTTCCAATTGACCTTGGAGTCTCCCACATGCCTTTGGGCGAACTCCAGGGGAGATTTCATATGAGCTTTTTTCAACAGTGGCTTTCTCTTTGCCACTCTCCCATACAGCTTCGACTGGTGAATAACCCGGGCAACAGTTGTTGTATGTACAGTCTCTCCCATCTGAGCCACTGAAGCTTTTAACTCCTTCAGAGTGGTCGTAGGTGTCTTGGTGGCCTCCCTCAGCAGTCTTCTTCTTGCCCGGTCACTCAGTTTGTGAGGATGGACAGCTCTAGGCAGATTTAAACAAGTGCCATACTCCTTCCATTTCTTAATGATGGATTTAACTGAACTCTGTGGGATGTCCAATGAGTTGGAAATCTTTTTGTAGCCATCTCCTGACTTTTCAATGATCTTTTCTCTGAGTTGCTTGGAGTGTTCTTTTGTCTTCATGTTGCAATTGTAGCAGGAATCCTGATGAACCAGAGACTGGACCACCCAGACACAGGTGTTTTTATACTACAATCACTTGACACACATCAACTGCACTCAGGTGATCTCCATTTCACTAATTGTGACACTGCTGGCATCAACTAGCTGGACCTCTGTTGAATTAGGTCAGTCACTTTAAAGGGGGTGAATATTTATGCAAACACTTATTTTACACTATATATTTTTAATTAATTGACATTAGTTTGTAAAAATCTGTTTTCACTTTGACATGAAAGAAGCTTTTTTTGCAAATTCTTGTCAAAAAAGCCAAATTATATTGACCATGATTTCATGTATAAAAGCAACAAAAGGGTGAAACATCCAAGGGGGGTGAATACTTTTTATAGGCATTGTATAACTCCTTTAATAGCTTCTTTTCATTGGCTCCATGTAAAATCCACAATAGAATTTAAGAAATTAGAATGTAATTCCTAAGTTACAAAGCCCACCAGAGCTGCTCATGGGGGACTACTCTTATAATACTATAAGAGTATGGTCTATAGAGAGCATGGTGTCTAAATGAAAAGATCCTTGAGATACATTGGTTATGATTTGGTGCTATTCACAAAAACTGAATTGAGTTGACTTGACTCAGTAATCTGGTATCCCTCCACAATATGAAAATAAATAATTATATATATATATATGGTCCCCGTGGTAGTAGAGCATTAGGGGCTTTGACCCCCAAACTGACCCACATCTGAAGTTTATGTGCAGATGAGTGCAGTCCTAAGAACAGCTAAGAAAATGCAAAAGTCCTGTAGAGGACCCGAGCTTGAGGAAGAAGACATACTCACCACCACAAGAGGGCTAGAGAGGGACATTTTATATATATATACATGTATACACACTAATGTACATTGTATAATTAGTTGAGAACAAAATGAGGTCACAACGGTCAATGGAAACCAAAATCATTAACCCATTGAGGGCTGGATTCAAAGCCACACTGAAAATCAAAGTACAAAATTGAAATCCCAGGCTGATCCAACTTACGTGAATTTGCCTGTATGCACTCCCAAGAACGTCTGGGCATGCTCCTGATGAGTCAGCATATGTTGTCCCGGAGGATCTCCTCCCAGACCCGGATCAGGGCATCAGTGAGCTCCTCGAAAGTCTGTGATTGTATCTGGCGGCATTGGATGCACCGATATATAACGTCCCATAGGCTCTCCATTGGATTTAGGTCAGGGAAACGTGAGGGCCAGTCAATGGCATCAATGCCTTCGGCATCCAGGAACTGCCTCTGGCCACATGAGGCCGGGCATTGTCCTGCACCAGGAGGAACTCACTGCACTAGCGTGCGGTCTGAAAGCAGTCAAGGTGCCGTTGGCTATGACATGGAGGTCTGTGCGACCCTCCAAGGATATGCCTCCCCAGACCATCACTGACCCACCACCAAACCGGTCATGCTGGATGATGTTACAGGTAGTATAATGTTCACCACGGCGTCTCCAGACTCTTTCACGCCTGTCACATGTACTCAGTGTGAACCTGCTGTCATCTGATACCAATTTTTGTGTTCTCTTGCAAATGCCACCCTCATAATAATCCTCATATCTAAGTTATATTAACTCTGTAGTGAGACTAAAATAAAAACCGTAGCGTTTTATTTCAATAGAAAAAGTATTATGAATTCGTAATATCTCCATTCGAGAGGGTCCCCCCATCGCCATTTTGGATCGTTATATTGCTACAGATGCCCGGAAGGCACAAACGGGTCAGCTGGTCTGGAGTGTAGACACTGAGTATGCTTTTGTTTACTGAATAAGCTGCATGAACAACCGTGGCCGTAAAAAAACGGAGAAGAAGAAGTGGTACCGGGAGGTTGTTATGAAAGGTCTGTAGGAAGTTTGCGAACAGAAAAGACGGAAAATCGAAAGACGGAAAATCCAAAGGAATGGCACAGGCTTCATCTGAGAAGTGAAAGTGAAAGTTAAAGTGAGGCGTCTTGAAAGGGGAAATGAGACAGAAATGAGGATGAACACCGTATTGTCTCCAGGATGGAAAACTACTGAGAGACAAAGAGTTTCTGACACTTAAGTCTCCAGTTTTCTGTTGAACAGGTAATTTGCCACATCAATATAAATTCAATCTGTTGTTTGATAGATTAGTTTTATTACTATGCACCATAAATACAATGTGTGTAGTCAGGCTGATGCTGTTATAGTAACATTTACATTGTTACAGTAGATTCATATTGTTAACTATTCATGCCAAAGATCATTGTAGTACTTGTTGAGACATCCTAGATGTATTCATTTTGTTTAGTGAACTTCCCACCACCTCAGGATGTAAAATAATTTATTACAGGAGAAGACAACTGTCATGTATCACTTATTTTCTTACTGTTCTTTTACAGCTTTCTGACCCTGATACATCAACTTAATAAAAAAAAACTTGAAGATCCGGCTTTGTTTAGCAATGGAGTTTCCACTGGAACACAGGCAAGTTAATGAATTGAAAATTGCAATGTTGATACTCTGATGTTTTATTATCAGAGTATCAGAATCTACCGGTACATGTGAGCAGAGCTCCATTACAGCAACACTCGGCTTATTTTATCACGAAGGAACATTTGCTGGCAGAAATAGTGAGTAACGTTAGTGCATTGGGACAGTGTGACTATTTAACGAGTTGATATAAATACGAGTCGAGCATGGCGGAACACGTGACTCATTCATGCAGACACGTGAAGCGGGACGTCCACAAACGTTGCGTTTTCTAGCAACATTGTGTTCTTTATACTGGAATTTGTCTACATCTGTATAATGACATGTTTTTTCCGGTTTGTCTTTCCAGCCTCTATGATCCATTAGCAAAAAAATAAACTAACACTTTTAACCAGAGAATATGACACTGTGAAATGTTGTCCGCAAAACTAAACATCAGCTCTTCTCTTTTTCTTCTCTGTTTTAATGGTGAATCAGATGGATCATTGTTGCCAGCTCCTGCTCTGTTATTCAACCTGCTGATATAATTATAATAACTACACAGGAACAGTTACTTGCCTGGTAAATTAAAATGTCTATGTAGTATGTTTAAGTATTTCTATTTTCTTCTGCTTTGCATTAGCCTTTTGTCTCTCTCTTCCTCCCTTCGTCTGTTTCCATTTCTCCCTATCTCCTCCTTACACTCACCCTTTTCGACCTCTGCATCTAGCTCTCGCCTGTGTGTGTGTGTTTATGTGCGCGATGTGTTTTTCTAATTATTTAATAACTTCATGTTAACTGATCAATCTCTCTAAATTTATTACAGAAATTTGTGAATGCCAAAGTGTGCTGTACTGTACACAAGAGCGTCCTGTCCGACTGCTCCTGTGTCTGTTGTCCAACCTGTCTGTGAATGCAGGTAAAGGGGGCCATCATAAAGTTTATTTTTTATTTTACTTTTTGACGTCTGTAAGGGTCCAGCTAAAGTATATCTACCAAATTCCCTTGTGTTTTTTTGTTAGCTAGAGCAGCAGATACCTTTGTCCATTTGTAGGTCATTTAGACTGCAGGTCCATCGTCAAAAATTTGATGTGGGTTTTTTTTGGGTGGGGCAAATGTGGAATTGTAAGCTGTGTAGCAAATCTACATCTTCTAGATATGTCCTACTGAAACATCTTAGACCTTAGAGTCAAAGGCAGCGCTACCCGTGCCCACACACAAACTGCCCATGTACTTTTAAGACATGGAATGCTATGCATATTCATTTAAGTAGAGTCCATCCTAAACAAAATTCCCAGGAGCTGCTGGAACTGTCAACATTCAGATGTATGTTTTGCACTTGCAGCAGTCTATCTACTGAAAGAGATTATTTCATAAACATTGGCACTCATTTGAAGAGTAATGAAACTGTTGTATGTTTATTGGTTGCAGTTTTAAAACAAATGTATATGGAACCTTTCACTCTCACAAAAACAGAAAGCACAACCCACATACCTTGAAAAATTTCAGGCCAGGTGTAGTTACAACCAATCCAGTTTCCTCTGATAGTCCAGAGGAAGATGCATATCATCTAAATGACTCTGCAGTTGAAGCAGACCCTGCATGTTCAAGTAGTGATGTGGATTTAAACAAGAACTTCCCTGAAGTAACTGAGCAAAATTTTGCTGCAGCATTGCTCAAGTTGGAGCATTTTGCACATGTGCCAGGCAGAAAAGTGGATGAGTTTTTAGAGGAACTGCATTACTTGTCAAGTTCAGCAACATTGCCTCTCTCCATTAACGTTCTTGAGTGTATTTCAGAAACATAATACCACAACTGATATAGATGTGTTAACTGAAGTAGCCACTGCTCTGTGCACATCTAACCCCTTGCTCAAAGCCATAGGGAAAGATGGGCCCCTGAGCACATCTTATCTTCGCAACCAGTATTATAAAAAACACTTTAAGGTTGTAGAGCCCATTGAGTACATATTTGATGCCAAGGAAAAACAAAGTTTTCAATATGTGCCTGTACTGAAGTCTTTGCAGCAGCTCTTTGATAGAAGCGATGTTGTGGACAGGGTAGTTGAAAACCACAAAGCACAGCAGACTAATAGGCAGCATACTGAGCAGCAAACTTACAAATCATCTCAGGATGGTTCTCACTTCCAGGAGAACAGTTTCTGTCCGGGGATGAGTTGAGAATCTTGATAACTTTATATGTAGATGACTTTGAGATCTGCAATCCCCTGGGTACTTCACGCAGGAAACATAAGCTTTGTGGAATCTACTGGAGCTTGAGTAATTTGCCTCCAGGTTCACATTCATCACTTTCCTCAATTTACTTGGCAGTCCTGTATAAATCTGATGATGTGAAAAAGCATGGTTTTGACAATGTCTTACATCCTCTGCTTCGAGATATGAAAACTCTGGAGGAAGAAGGAGTTTTCATTCCGTTGCTCGGAAGATGTCTTAAAGGAACGATTCAGGTTGTTGCAGCAGATAACCTGGGTGCTCACAGTTTAGCTGGTTTCAATGAGAGCTTTTCTGGTGGGTATATCTGTCGATTTTGCACAGGAACAAGAAAAGACATCCAAACAAAAGATGTAAAGTCGGGTGCATTTAGTCTCCGAACAAGGGAACTCCATGACTCTCATGTGAAATCAGCTCAGGAGAACAGTGCAAGTTGTTTCGGAGTGAAAAGCCATTGTGTTATCACCAAAACTCTTTCCCACTTCAGTGTTCTCACAGGTTATCCCCCAGATGTTATGCATGATGTTTTCGAGGGCATGGTGCCGGTAGAGCTTGCACGGTGCTTGGCATTGCTGATATCCCAAAAATATTTTAGTCTTGAAACCCTCAACCAGTCCATCTTGCATTTCCCTTACAAGTGGGGAGACAAGACCAACAAGCCACATGTGATCCCACACGTTTTCAACAAGGAAAACAATTGGTGGCAATGCTCGTGAAAACTGGGCTCTTTTGCAACTACTCCCATTCATAATTGGGCATCTTGTGCCTGAGGGTGAAATGGCTCAGCAAATACTGTTGGACTTGAAAGACATTGTAGAGCTTGTCATTGTTCCAGCACATACTGATGAGTCCATTGCCTATCTTGAGGGCAAAATTTCAGAGCACAGACAAAAATACCAAGAACTGTTCCCTGACCTGCAGCTCCTTCCAAAACATCATTATTTGGAGCACTATCCCCAGCTGATCAGGATGTTTGGTCCTCTTGTGGGACACTGGACCATGCGATTTGAGGCTAAGCACAGTTTTTTAAAGCAGGTTGCATGACACACCAATTGCTTTAAATATGTGCCCCTCTCGCTAGCTGTTAAGCATCAGCTCATGATTTCACATCATTTGAGATCGTCTAGTTTCGAAAAAACTGCCCTAGAAGTAACAAATGTCTCAACCTTTTCTGTTGATGTTTTGAAACAAGTAGTAGTTGACTATTGAGCAGAAATTCCCTGGTACGACTGAAGTCCACCTTACTAAGTGTGTGTCAAGCAAAGGTGTAAATTTCAGAAATGGAATGATAGTCGCTCAAGTTGCCTGCCTGATTTCGGAGAGATAGTTCAGATTTGTGTTGTGCAGGAGAAACTGTGTTTCATTGTAAGAAGGCTTTTTGGATGGTACAGGGAATATTTCAGAGCCTTTGAGCTGAGTGCATGTCCAGCTAGAGAAACGGTTTTGATTGAGCTTCGTGAACTGGCTGATGACTGCCCTTTGACCGACTACTTTGTTGGACCTCTCAGATTGGGGACATTAAAAAGACATATTATCACATAAGGTATGTTAATCTTTATATTAAATGTCAAATGGCTTTGTTCAAGTTCTGACCAATTTTAGGCTTATCTTCTCTTTCCTCATTTGCAGACTTTGGTGAAATGGCTGATCTAGTGAAGCTCTGAATCATTCTGGGAGAAAATAATTCCCAGAGATTGATCCTTCCAGGCGGGATACCAGAGTCTATCAGTGACCTCGCACACCAAATAAAGCAGCAGTGTGGAGTAGAAGGGGACTCCAGGCTTCAATTCATTAATTATGAGTTTGGGAATGAATTCACCAACTTGCTCTCAATGTCAAATGTCCAGGACAAAAGTACCCTCAAGGTCATATTTGATTCCTTTGCATCTGTCCAGCATGATGGCTCTCTGCCCCCTCCCTACCCAGCTGCTGCTGCCACCTTTCGATCTCCAGATGACTCCTCGTCCCTTTCTTCTGGTAGCTCACATGATGCAGAAATACTGTCTTCACTGGAGTCCACTTCCTGCAGATCCTCTGGATGGCCCATTATCTTCAATGTTCCTCGGTTCTCCTATGATGCTGAGCTGCAGCTGGAAAGGGCCAACACTGCTTTCAAAGAAACTGGAACTTTGTTAAGTCCTGATACCCAACTAAAAGCCATTCTTGATGGCTTAACTGAAACTATTGTCAAGTACAAAGTGTACCTCTCCGACCGTGAGTTTGAGGAGGTAGCTGAAGCTCTTGTATCAGCACATCCATGTTTGAAAGAGCCAGGCTCAGTCACTGGATTTGGCGGCTGGAAGACGAGCTTGAAATATAAACTTGGTAACTACCGAACAAAGCTCAGGCGGCTTGGCTGCCCAGAAGTCACAGTAAATGCCCTTACCCACAAACCTGATGGCAAATGCAGTCCTGCCTATGGTGTGAAGAGGCCAAAAAAAGCAGAAGCGAATTACTGCCCTGCATATCCGTCTGGTGAAACAGCCGAGACACAAGAAGGACTAAGAGTGGCCCTCCTCTCAGAAGTGAAGAAAAAAAACAATGAGGAGAATGTGGCGAAAATGATGGACAAAACCTTTGCTTACAGGAGGCAAGAAGTAGTTTGGGAGGCACCAATGACAGCTGATTTCAAAATGAGGTGGCCGGCTCTCTTCCATGTGCGTGAGGTAAGTAAATGACTGTGTGAAGGAACATCCCCTTGTCTGACCTGCTAAATCAAACATGTACCAGTGAAATCAAAATAGCCAAACTTAATTTTGTCTTTTTTTTTTCTTTTTCTCAATTTGTAGGTGTGTGTGGAATTGAAGAGAATCACAACAATCCATTTAGAGTCAAGGTTCTTCTCTGAGCTGGATGCTAACTCTGCAGACCTAATCAAGGTGTTTGCCAAGAAAGGTGGAGTTCAAGGGAGACAGATCAGAAGCATCATGGTACCCATGACTGAGGTATAATAATGGAAAAGTGACTGAGAGACACTCAAATAACCTCTTGTACATTTGTAAATTTAACATTAAACGGATGCATGCATTTAGTTGAGAAAAGGTGTATGCTTGCTTCAGCTTGAAAAATTAAAAACAATGAATGAAACAAATTAATTTCTCACACTTATCCTGGAAGTCCAGGTATGAGATATAATAATCCCTGATAGGAGGCAATGTTTGAGGCAGATGAACTGCCAAAAAAATCCCATAGAATTTGATAAATATGAAAAAAAATACAGTTGGTATAATTGGTGGGTTTGTGCACATGGACAAGTAGTACTACTAGGCTTTAATTATTGTATGTAGTAAATATATTTCTCTAACTGTACAATGCTTTAAAAGAGAATGTATATTGTATGAAGACATAGTAAAGATTTGTCTCCAATATGTTAAATATGTGAGGGGGGTCAAAGAGTTAAAATTATTTATTTATAATAATTACTGCATACATATCTACATCTTTTCATGTTGTGATGACCTGTGAATCTTGCATCAGGTGTGTGAAAGCAACTATACTGGTTGGTCAAGATGGTTTTCCGAACGTGTTTTTTCTTAATTTTTTCTCATATTCTCTCTAATCTGCATACTTAGACTGACAGCATTGATGTCAAAAGAGAATGCATACTGAAAGGTCTTTGTGTCTACTTGAATGAAGATCCAGAGAAGCTGGTGAGAGAGTACCTGGTATTGTTAGGATTTTAATAATATAATTAGACACTATAGCCCCGAAAAGGATCGATTTTACGCGCACCATGTTTGTACCTTAACAGAAAGAATTAATGTTTTGTTATGTGTTAGGACTGTAATCCGTGGCATACAATACACTGTACTTAAACTTGTTCTCATACATAAACCTTTATATATATTACAGTATTCCTTTAGCTTTATTCAAGCTCCAACAACACCGTATCTGCAAAACTACTAAAGACTCAAAAAGCTTCAGCCGGATAAAGGCTTGTTTTTAATACACAAAACTTAACACTGTCAGAATGTGAAGATTTGCCCAGTTACTATCAAAGGAGGGACGAACCTGGGAGCGGCTCCTCATCATTGGTGGATTCCAGTTCCAAGATGCTGGGACCACGCCTTCTACCAACTATTATAAATATTGCACCTGTCGTCCGTTTGGGGCGACTCTTGACTACCCTGAGCTACTGACTAAAGCCGAGGCTGTGTATTGAGTGCCCATAGCTATGCTGTACCTTTTCATTGCTTCTAAATAAATACTTTTTGAACCAAACCAAGACCGACTCTTCTCATACCTAAGGATCAAAGAACACGACAAAAGTATGTTGATTTAACTTAATCTTCACTATGAGGATGATCATGGTTAATTTTCCTTTGAATTCACATTGCCCTTAAAACTTTCAAAATATCAGCTCTAAAAACATTTGGAATGTATTTACTTAGTTTATTTGAAGATAGTTGGTGATAGCTGTTTTACATTAATAGTGTAAAAATGACACGTGCTATAAAATATGGAATATAATGCACATAATGAAATATTATTTCTCTTATTAATTTCTTTTCTTATTAATTACAGAGCGATGATGAAAGCAGTCTGGCAGAGACGGTCTTTGGAATCTTCGTCATTTGACACCACAGTGCAGGGCCCAGTGAGGACCCAGATGATGTCAGAATTATTCTGGAGGGTGTAAAGGTGTTGGATGAATTGAGGTATGTGCCTTTTGCAGTGGCAATGTTGCTTGCACTCGTTTATGCTTTAAACCTGAGCTACCCCAGAGAGCTAAAATACACCTTTGAAGCTCTGCAGAAGATCATTATGAAACAAGATGGAAACAAACTTTCCACAAAAGTGCAAGCTCTCAAAACATTGCTTTCCCGTTAATAACCACACAAGGTACATGACTTAGCTCATCCTCACCTTAGGAAAAACACCTGGTGATTGCTTTATATAGGTGACTGACGATGAGTAAAAATCTTGTTCAATCAAAACATAATTGAAGTTAAAATACTCAGAGTGTAAGAAGGTTTTCAATGATTCTCTAAAGTTTATTTTTTTTCTTCAACAATGTTTTTGATTGCCCATATGTCAAAATGTGCCTAACTGTGAAATGTTATGTTTTTTTACCAAGGTAAAGTAGCATTTTGTTGGCACTTAAAAATAAGTGAAGCGGTGTTTTGTTTAAAATGTTCTCAATTTTCCAGTCTTGACACTGAGCAGGCTCTAGAATTCATTGAACCTCCGTTTCTGATAATGTAATTGTTCACTGTTAACATTCTAAATATGTTGTACTGATGTTTAAGTGGAGTGTGAAATGCTTCAAGGGGAATGGGAGTCTAATGCTGGCCTCACACTGCAAGGTTATTGTACGCCCTATTGGCCCCTCCCAACAATCGACAGAAAAATCTGGTCTGCGACCTTGTCAGTCCTGATTGAGTGGGGTACAGATCAATCTTAAGCCTTGATCGGCTCAAATAGGGTCGGGGGGGTTCCCCGTTCATTTTAAAACAATTTAGAAATTTGTTGAGTCAGAACTTTCCAAAACTTTCAATCTCTGACCGCTCCCTCGGCCACGATAATTCGAATGGAATCCTGTAATATGTGATGGCTACTAGGCAGCGCCCCATTTCTTAACACCACTTTACTGTTCAGATAATCACTGAATACTTTTGTAGATTTGCTTCTTTATGTTGTTAGTACTAAGATCCATTCTGTTTGGACGTTTTTCAATTTCTCAAAAAAGAAAAGTATATTTTTATATTTATGAGCACCTGAAAGTGTTAACAATGTCTTTCTGTTTGCACTTTGAATAATAAGGGAAGCAATGTGTTGATTTTAAGAGAAAGTATTTTTTTAATGTTGTTTACAAGCACCTGAAAGTGTTAAACATTGTGTTTTTGAAGAAATACAATTTGATTGCCTCATCCACAGTTTGTCTTTTCTTGTTTCCATCCTTTAAAACATATAATTTTGTTTTGTTACTGTTCACATTGTTTCCACTAAACAGCTATTTGAATTGATTTAATTAGATCATGGAAAGTATTTCCATGTGATTTAATGGCTTTCTTTTAGCACAAAGCAATTCTGTTGGGCCAACTTAATTTTTTGGAGATAAATTAACTCCATTTAATAGTTCAAATTTAATAATTTGATATCAGTTGGATCAACTCTATTAAATTAAGTTAGACCTAATTCAACTAACTATTAAATCAAGTTGGATCTAATTCAACTAACTAAATTGAATCAACTGTAAGAAATTGCACTAACCCAACCTAAGAACATTATGTTAGACCAACAGAATTGCTTGATACTGAAAGAAACCCATTTAATCATGTGGAAATACTTTCCATGATTTTTTAAAGTAAATTCAAAGGGTTTATTTGCCAGTAATGTTGAGCAATATGTATAAATCCATGTTAATTTGAGTGTTCAAAGGATAGCTAACGTTACCATTTACTGGCGTTAGCTAGGCTAATGCCGTGACACTCATATATGTGTGTTAATATTTCTTGAAATATGTGCATCAATATATATGTGTTTTTATAGTGTGAAAATGTATACAGATTAAGTCTGTAACATTTAGTAAATGTATGTAGAGTCGGAGAAGATGGTGTCGCTCCGTTTGGTTTGACGCTGTTGGCATAGCGCACAACACGAATGACAAAGACACAGGGGAGCAGAGCCGCTAAAAACTGTTAAAAATGTAGAAATTGAAAATTGAAAAAAAATGTCACGTTCCAAACATGTATGAAAGACTCCAAATTAACACTGTAAGTGGACTTAGTGGAGCTGTGTATGGCTCCATGGTGTCTGCCACGGACTTGGTGGCGCTGTGGCCGGGCTGTGCGCCTTCTCCCGGGACTGTTGATGCTTATTTATTGCAAGTCATATCGTCATCGAGTTATTAAACAACACTATCGCATATCGCATGTTTTTGTGCAGCCCTAGTGTGAATAGTAAAATCATTTTAAAATGTATTTTTCCTGGATAGGTAATTGGTGCAGAGACGGTTGACGGTTCCTTTGAGCATTGTCCCACAGGCTCTGTAGTAAATGGTGAGTATTCAAATGCTATTATTGATTGACTGGACTTATGTAAACCTGATTTTGAAGACATTCAAAATACCTTGGTATGACAATGTTGCTGCCAATTTCTGAATATTAATCTATAACATTTTGCATACTGTCTGCTAACATTGCAGGAGTTTACATATTTTCTGATTTATTAGGTCAAATTAATATAAGATAATGTGTGTGTGTGTGTTTAAATGTTTTCTCTCTCTCTTTCTCTCCCTCTCTCCAGTGAATGTGGCAGTGTAACGCCGGGTTCACACAGGACGCGGAGGCGCTGTGCGCCGTGGCGCTGCGCGCAGCCGCCTGGCAGTTCACACAGGACACGCATTTCTCCGCGCCGGTCATCCTGCGATCCTCCCTGTACTTCTCCACTTCAATTATCAACTTTATGTCATCCATCTTCAAGAATTTCTCCGCTGTTTGCTCCGTGCAATGTCGGGTGTCGGGGGTAAATGAGGTAGTCACAAGTGACTACGCAACCCTATAGCCACCCCCTCTCTCTGTCTCTCTCTCTGTCTCTCTCTTTCTATCTATATGACTGTAGTGGATGGGCAGAGGGGGACATTTAATTATGTGATTGTGAAAATTGTGAAAATTAAAACTCCAGGACAACAGAAGGGGAATACAAAGTATGGGAATGCATATTTGATAATTTATGTCATATAAAATATGCCATTTATATCGTTTAAAATCATTTTTCAGTGTGTTTCCTGGCACGATACGCTCGCGGCAAGCGGAAAAAATAGACTCGACACCGAAACCATCGGTGTAGGGCGCGAGGCGCATCGGAGCCTATGTGAACGGCACAATTGTGCAACAGGGGGGCGGAAAGGAGGCGCCTGGCTTTCCTTGGCGCGGCGCGCCGTGGCGCTGCGCTTCCACATCCTGTGTGAACCCGGCGTAAGAGGTGTTCAGTTGCTGTTGCAAGTAGGTCTGCACTACTTAACCATTATAAACTCAATCATCCACATTTTGGGCGCACCATTCGCTATCCTTGTACATATTCAAAATGTCCATGCACATTTAAGACTTGGAATGCTTTAATTGTACATCAAAGTAGAGTGCAGGGGGCGCTAGTGAGATGAGTGCAGTGTAGATGTGTTTTCTCGAGGCTCACACAGTTCTACTGATATAATCGCCTCTTTAATGCTAGACTCTAGGGTTAGGTTAAAATGTCACTTAAAACTGCACGAGCCGGAGCTACCGCTAGCCGTGACCTCGCTAGCAAGAAACCCACAGACATGTCACTGCTCGAGGAGGATGAGCTCCCACCTATCTGGCAAAAACTGTCAAACAAGCTCCTGCAGTCCTTTAACGAACGGTTCGACAAGTTCGAACAGAGTTTCCAGAGTCTTTTGTCTGCCCAGCAAGTGCTCACGGAGAGGCTGTCCGCCACCGAGAATCAAGCCGCAGACCACGAGCAGCGCATTCACGCCGTGGAAACTTCAGTCACCGAGTTACAGTGGGAAAACAAAACACTAAGGGCCAAGCTGTGTGATCTAGAAGGGAGGTCCAGGCGCCAAAACATTAAGATTGTTGGCATCCCAGAAGGTGAAGAGAAAGGGAGGCCAACCGAGTTTGTCTCCAATCTGATTCCCAAGTTGCTGGGGGACGACAACTTCGCTAAGCCGGTAGTCATCGACAGGGCGCACCGCACACCACAGCCCAGACCATCAGAAGGCTCTCGACCCCGCACGATAATAGCACGGGTGCACCTCGCACAGGAGAAGGAAAAGATTCTGCGGCTCGGGAGACAGCAGTCAATGGAATACGAAGGAAACCGAATCTTGATTTTTCCCGACTATACAGCGGAGGTGATGGAGCAACGGCGGGGCTTCCGTGCAGTACAACAGCTGCTGAGAGAGAAGGAGATCCGGCACTCGCTGCGGTTCACTGCCAAACTCCACGTTCATCATCAGGGGCAAGTGAAGGTATTTAACGACCCGGCTGAAGCGAAGAACTTCATTGAGCAAAAACTTTGAAAGGCTACTATGCGAAATGCAAACGTAGAGTACGTTCCATGGTCACTGAATTGTTACAACGGCGATTGTTTTTCTTTTCTTAATGTTTAATCTGTTCTGTACCGTGTGTGCCAACGAGGGGCTGTGTTTTGGAGAATTTCTCCCTGCTTTTTCAGCCGGTGGTCCCAGATGTGGATGAGGGTAACTCTGCTTCGTTTGGGGAAGCATTGGGTGGGGGTTTTGTTCATGTACTTGTTAACTGTTAATTGTATTTTTTGTTTGTTGATGCTGCCTGCCAGGCTGAGTGCTAAGTTTGTGTTCGCTTATAACGTAATTATTATTTTGTTGGTCGATATTCAATGTCCTGTTTTTAAGGTATCATAAATGAGTAATATGCTTGATTCTATATCCTTGCTCTCCTGGAACGTTCGTGGTTTAGGTCACCCGGTTAAGCGTGGTAAAGTATTTGCACACTTAAAGACAATGAAATCCGACATCATTTTCTTACAAGAAACGCATGTTAAAGCCACTCAGCACAGGAAACTGAGGGCCAACTGGATCTCACAGGTCTATCATTCTCCTTTCACATCTAAGGCTAGAGGCGTGGCCATCCTTTTCCGTAAGACTATACCTTTCCGTTTTCAGTCATCCATAATTGATCCAAATGGCAGGTTTTTAATCCTAACTGGATATATAAATGTACTCCCCGTTACACTGGTTAATGTCTACGGGCCAAATATAGATGACCCTGCCTTCTTTCGTAAATTGTTCAATTTAATTCCTGATAATGACTTGAGCCATATAATGATCGGAGGTGACTTTAATTGTTATCTTGACCCATATCTGGACAGACTATCCTCAGCTCCTCCCCCCAATATTGTGGCTGTTAAAACTCTCAATAATTTGATGATGTCAAAGAAGGTGGTGGATATTTGGCGACTGAAACATCCATCTGATCGTGATTATTCCTTTTATTCTAATGTACACAAGTCCTATACACGGATTGACTACTTTCTAGTCGACTCTAGACTGATCTCCAATACTGACAATGTCAAATATCACAATATAATAATATCAGACCATAGTCCGGTTGAGTTGAACCTCCGAATGTCCCTCCCCAGACAAGCCTATACCTGGCGTTTCAATCCCCTCTTACTCCAAGACCAAGCATTTAAAAAACACATAACGAATATTTCACAGTTTCTTGAGACCAATGACAACGGGGAGGTGAGTGACTCAACATTGTGGGAAACACTTAAAGCTTATATTAGAGGCCACATTATTTCTTATGAAGCTACATTGAAAAGGGCTAGGAGAAATAGATTGGAGGAGATTGATGGAGAATTGCTGGTTGCTGAACAGGTTTATAAAAGCTCTTTGCTCCAAACAGATTATAATAATATTCATAAATTGAAATATGAATACAATTCCATTCTGGGGGAACAGATTGGTAAAACACTTCTCAAACTTAAACAGAGACACTTTGAGTTTGGCGACAAACCACAAAAGTTATTGGCAAGACAATTAAAGGGAGAACAAGCGAAACGAGCCATCTATAAAATTAAATCTAAATCTGGCCTGATGCTTACTGACTTGAAGGATATCAACAATCGATTTCAGGAGTTTTACTCAGATATTTACACGTCCAAATCGACAGCTACACAGGAAGACTTAGATCGTTTCTTCGAACCGCTTCAACTCCCACAATTGGATGCCGCCTTCAGGGAAAATTTGGACTTGGATTTCTCGTCATCTGAGGTACAGGAGGCAATAAAAGCATTCCCTTCTGGAAAGGCGGCCGGACCGGATGGGTTTGGGCCAGAGTTCTACAAGGCTTTTTAAAATGCTCTCACACCTATATTAATGAGAATGATTTGCGATACTTTTAAAAACAAGAGGCTCCCAGCCTCCTTGAGCGAAGCAAACATTTGTGTCCTATTAAAAAAAGATAAAGATGAAACGGATCCTGGCAATTACAGGCCCATTGCCCTGCTAAATTGTGATTTGAAAATAATAACAAAAGTATTAGCAAAAAGGCTGGGCAACCATATAGCAAGCATAATCCACCCAGACCAAACAGGTTTTGTTCCAGACAGGTACTCCTTTTGTAATGTCCGCAAAATTTTAAATGTTATGTACGCTGTTCATGACAAAGAGGATGACCCTGCTATACTATCTTTAGATGCGCACAAGGCGTTTGACATGATAGAGTGGCCCTATCTAATTGAGACTCTCAGGAAGTTTGGATTTGGGGATACATTCATAGAATGGGTCAAAATATTATATAAAGATCCAAAATCCTTCATCCTTACAAATGGGGACAGATCCAAACCGTTCACTTTGCAATGTGGTGTTCGCCAAGGGGACCCATTGTCCCCCTTGCTATTTAACATAGCGCTGGAGCCCCTGGCGATTGGAATTAGAGGACATCAAGACATTAAAGGTATCAAACTGGGAGGTATTGAGACCCGTGTGACCCTGTATGCTGATGACCTTCTCGTCTGTCTTGGCAACCCAGCATCCTCCATTCCCATCCTTCTTGAATATATAAACTCCTTTGGGAGTATTTCTGGTTATACCATAAATTGGAAAAAGAGCGAATTTATGCCTTTGGTAGATAAATTCACCAACGACTTTTTGGAAAAACTGCCTTTCCGTGTAGTGAAAGATCGTTTCACGTATCTTGGCCTTAAGCTCACGAGAGATCCAAAACATCTTTTTAAATGCAACTTTACAGAATCAATAGAAAAACTCAAAGAAAATATTGAGTCCTGGAGAATATTGCCCCTATCCATGATAGGACGGGTAAACGCAGTCAAAATGGTAAGCTTACCTAGGTTTCTATATCTTTTTCAGAACCTGCCCATATATTTAAATGCATCCTTTTTTAAGAAGCTCGATTCTATCATAGGCTCTTTCATATGGGGTTACAAATCACACAGGATATCCAAGCCTCACCTACAGAAGCCCACTAAAAAGGGTGGTCTCGGTTTGCCAATTCTGAAACACTACTACTGGGCAGCTAACTCCAGAGCTCTTACTTACTGGAATTGCAGTGGTGCAGAGGCAGAGAAGGACCCTTTGTGGCTACAACTTGAGGCCTCTGCTGTTAAGAATTCCTCACTTCCTGCACTTTTGTTTTCCAGCCCTACCCTCATAGACAAGTCAATCCGACAGAACTTTACCCTAAAGAATTCTTTGCGAATATTAAACCAGATAAAAATGGCTCGCCGGGCCCCTAGTGGCTCCATACATGCACCAATTTGCCAAAACCACACATTCAAGCCTGGACAACTGGATGGGGTTTTTGCAGTTTGGAGAGAGAGGGGAATCAGAACTTTCCTAGATTTGTATATTGATGGCCAATTCGCTTCATTTAGTCAACTAAGAACTAAGTTTAATCTTCCAAACTCACATCTTTTTAGATATCTTCAAGCCAGGCACTACGTTCAGGAAGAGTGTCAAGACTTTAAGTCCCCCACCACCACTCACCCTCTCCTTGAAATGTTCTTGCTCCCTCCTGACTCCAAGCATCTAGTATCAAAATTTGTAGAATGTCTGGCTGATCAGGTTTCTTCTGACCTCATTAGGGAGGCCTGGGCTAGGGACCTGAATTCAGATATATCAGCTGAGCTCTGGGAAGTGGCAATGACTCGGATTAATTCTTCTATAAATTCACGTTACAGATTAATCCAGTACAAGGTGTTGCATAGACTGCACTACTCAAAAACAAAGCTAAACCGCATTTTCCCATCGGTCTCTTCTCAATGTGATAAATGTGGCGCTGCTGAGGGTTCACTGGCGCACCTTTTTTGGTTTTGCCCTACTCTGTATAATTTTTGGAATGCAATTTTTCAGTGGCTCTCAAAAGCCTATTCTGGAGACATTCAGCCAAACTACGATCTGGCCATCCTTGGATGCTCTGCAGAGACTCTTAAGCTTCCTTATGATACACAAACTGCTCTACACCTAGGGATGGTGGTCGCTAAGAAACTTATTCTTTTGACTTGGAAGTCTACTTCTCCACCCTGCTTTACACACTGGCTCAAGGAGATGTTGTCTGTTATTCAAATGGAAAATCTGCGTCTCCACAAAGGCAACACACAGAAAAGGTTTGAGAGAACATGGGGACCTGCTTTGGCACAGTGCAACATATCTTTAACTCCACAGCAACTCTGACCTACCTGGCTACATCAGTTGATGTAGTATATTACTCTGTTCACTTGTTCATGTTACTTGGCCCTATCTCTGAGATGAGGCTATTGTGAGAACATTCCCGAAAGACCATATATGTAATTGAGTAATCTGTCTGGCAGCTTGTTTTTTTATTTCTGTTTGTTTGTTTGTTTGTGGTATGTGTTTTTACCCTATGTTTTGTTTTTGAATTTGTATTATGTCCTGTCAACACTTTATGTTTCTGAAAATTGTAAATAAAGTATAAAAAAAAAAAAGTAGAGTGCATTCCACACAAGTTAGTCAGACTCAAAAATAATTAGCTACTTTCAGCTGTCACGTTTGTAAATGCAAGAATTTATCTTATGAAAGGGAGTACTTTGTTCATATCAACACACATCTGAGGGGAAATGAAAAAGTCTCTTTCATGTTTGTTGGCTGTAGTTTTCAAACCAGTATTTATGGAACCCTTAAGTCTCATAAGAGTCGCAGACACACTCTACACTGTGTGCACAATTATTAGGCAAGTTGCATTTTTGAGGATTCTTTTTATTAATGAACAACTACAGTGCTCTCGGTCAATCCAAAATGTTAATAAACCTCAAACCTGAATATTTAAGAAAGTAAAAGTGAGGTTTTGGCTTTCTTAGGAGAATATCTATGTGTGCACAATTATTGGGCAACTATTAGTGTGCAGAATTATTATGCAACTAAATGAAAAACAAAATTTTTCCCATCTCACTTGTTTATTTTCATCTGTTAAAGTGAGAATAATAAACAAACAACTCAACATTTACAAATAAACATTTCTGACATTAAAAAAAAAAAAAAATCAGTGACCAATATAGCCACCCTTCTTTTCAATAACAGTAATACGCCTTCCATTCATGGATTCTGTCAGTTTCTTGATCTGTTGACGATCAACTTTTTGTGCAGCAGCAACCACAGCCTCCGAGACACTGTTCAGAGAGGTGTACTGTTTTCCTTCACCGTAAATCCGTTTAAGAAGGGCCCACAAGTTCTCAATAGGGTTTAGGTCAGGTGAGGAAGGGGGCCATGCCATTATTCTTTCATCTTTAAGGCCTTTACTGGCTAGCCACGCAGTGGAGTACCTTGATGCATGCGATGGAGCATTGTCCTGCATAAAAATCATGGTCTTCTTGAAAGATGCAGACTTTTTCCTGTACCACTGCTTGAAGAAAGTGTCTTCTAAAAACTGGCAGTAGGTTTGGGAATTGATTTTGAGTCCATCTTCAACCCCGAAAGGTCCAACTAGCTCATCTTTAATAATACCAGCCCATACCAGTACCCCACCTCCACCTTGCTGACATCTGAGTCGAAGTGGAGCTCTGTGCCCGTTACTGATCCAGCCACGGGCCCATCCATCTGGTCCGTCAAGTCACTCTCATCAGTCCATAAAACCTTTGAAAAATCTATCTTCAGATATTTCTTGGCCCAGTCTTGACGTTTCAACTTATGTGTCTTGTTCAGTGGTGGTCAGGTTTCAGCCTTCCTGACCTTGGCCATGTCTCTGAGCACTGAACACCTTGTACTTCTGGGCACTCCAGGTAGGTTGCAGTTCTGGAATATGACAGCACTGGAGGATAATGGGTTCCTGGTAGCTTCACGTTTGATTCTTCTCAAATCTTTGGGAGTTAATTTGCGTCTTTTTTTCTCAACATGTTTCTTGCGACCCTGTTGACTATTTGCAACAAAACGTTTGATGGTTCTGTGATCACGCCCCAATATCTTAGCAATTTCAAGAGTGCTGCATCCCTCTGAAATACTTTTTACAATTTTTGACTTTTCAGAGTCAGTAAAATCTTTTTTTTGGCCCATTTTGCCTGAGGAAAAGAAGCTGCCTAATAATTATGCACTCCTTGATATAGGGTGTTGATCTCCTTAGGCCACACCCTCCCTCATTACACAAATACACATCACCTGATATGCTTAAATCCAATAGGCATTCAAGTTTATCCAGCTGCCTTGCGGGGGTTCAGTCTCTTCAGTAGTTTGTTGACATCTCTCTCCTGAATGGAGAGAGGTGTGATGGGGGGGAGGGGGCAGTCTGGGACCATTTTGTGTGTGTGTGTGTGTGTGTGTGGGGGGGTAGTGTCTTTGTCCAGGCTGGGAAGAAGAGGTGTGATAGCTGTGGGGGGGGGTTCGGAATGTGGGGTAGGGTTAGAACTGGTCCATTGTCTGTCGAATCTGCAGTAGAAGTCATTCAGGTCGTTTGCAAGTTGAAGGTCTTCCACAGAGTGGGGGGATTTGGTTTTGCATCCGGTGATCACCCGAAGGCCTTTCCAGACTGACGAGGAGTCGTTGGCTGCAAATTGTTGTTCCAGCTTCTTGGAATACTGTCGTTTGGCCTCCTTAATCTCCTTGCCAAACGAGTATTTAGCCAGTCTGAACCTATCCTTGTCCCCAGTCTTGAAGGCCACCTCTTTCTCCAAACGAAGCTGTTTGAGTTTTGCTGTGAACCAGGGCTTGTCGTTGTTGTAACTCACCCTGGTGCGTGTTGGAATACATCTGTCCTCACAGAAGCTGATGTATGACGTCACAGCATCTGTAAATTCATCCAGGCTGCTGGAAGAAGTTCTAAAAATGTCCCAGTCTGTGTTGTCCAGGCAGTCACGCAGCTCCTCCACAGCTTCTCTGCTGCTCCAGTTCTTAGATCTCAGCACAGCAGGTTTAGAAAGTTTGAGTTTCTGTCTGTAAGCCGGGATCAGATGAATAAGAGCGTGGTCGGATAGACCCAGAGCAGCGCGGGAAACTGCATGATAAGCCCTGCTGATGCTACTGTAGCAGTGGTCCAGAGTATTCTCCCCCCTGGTCGGGCATTTAACTAACTGTTTGTATTTGGGGAGTTCGTGAGTTAAGTTGCCCTTATTAAATTCCCAATGACAATAACAGGGGAATACGTGTTCTCTCTCCTTCTCTCCACTCCTAGTATCTGATCAGCGAGTTGACGTTGAGCCTCGCGCAACCTCTAGGCACCTCTCGGAAGAAACATAAGCTTTGTGGTGCTTATTGGGTACTAGGTAATCTGCCACCTGGCTCTCACTCATCTTTATCATCTATTTTTCTTGCAGTACTTTGCAAAAGTGTTAATGTAAAAATATATGGTTATGACAAAGTGTTAGAAGCTTTTCTGCAAGATCTTAAAAGTCTGGGGGACCTTGGTGTGTATGTCCCTTTGTTAGGCAAGTCTCTTAGAGGTACAGTGCAGAGTGTTGTTGCTGATAACTTGGGGGCGCACAGTATTGCAGGCTTCACTGAAAGTTTTTCAGGTGATTTCTTTTGTCGGTTTTGCACTGCAAAAAGGTTGTGATATTAGGTCTGACTGTGTTGCATCTGGTGCTTTTAGCCTAAGAACTAAAGAGGTTTATGCGGATAATTTGAAAGCAGCTCTTGAGAATAATGCCCATTGCTTTGGAGTTAAAAGAGAGTGTGTTTTAACCAAAAATCTGTCTCGTTTTCACGTTGTCTCTGGGTTTCCTCCTGATGTTGCTCATGATGTATTTGAGGCTATTGTCCCGGTCGAGCTGGCTTACTGCTTGAAATCCATGATATCAAAGAAGGACTGAGGACTCAGTAAATGTAGTGAGAGAGTTTGTGGTGAGTATAATATATATATTTTTTATATATAATATATTTTATCTTGATATTTTGTTGAGCACTAAAATATGTAGTTATTGAAACAATATGGAATAGCCAGCCAGTTGATCAGATATCAATATGGTAGTGATCTTGAAGTAAAATAATTATAATAATATTTCCACTGTATATATTCATTGTATTTTTTTTGTGACTGTGCACTCTGCAGGCAGAGGACAGAGCTATCATCAAAGGAGCCATTGAGGAGACCACGGTGGGAATATACGTTGTCGAACATTATGCCACCAGTCAACCAGAGGACATAGGGATTGTCCTGGAAGGCCAGCAGATATTGCATGATCTGAACAACGTTGCATTAGCTGCTGCCATGTTATTTGGCCTAATGTATGCGATGAACCTGAACTATCCTCCTGAACTAAAGTACACTTTCGAAATGTGCTCCAGAAAGTTGTGATGGAGCTGGACGACAACACACTCTCAAAAACAGACTGTGAGTCAGCTGTTGACATGGACCATTGTTGCTCTTTAACTGCATTTATCCTGGATTTTGGACATGCACTTATGCAACTCTCTTGCACATCCTTTATGTATGCTTTTTGCAGTATTTACATATTGTATGTTGTTGTTTTTCAGAAGATTGTTTCTCCCGGGGTCATGTGTTCCCAAATTTACCTCTTGCATTAAAGTGCCTTGTCAGATTTGCAGATTTCTCTTAAACTAATGAAGCTGCTACAAAAGGTCTATTTTCCCCCTATATAAGGATTTTGGTGTGTTTGGATTTTTGCACTTTCCTTACTGTGAAATGTTGTAGTGAAAAACCAAGCCATTGTTATCCTTTAATTTCAGTGCCATTATAAAATACATGCCAGCAGTAAACCAGGGGATATTTAACTAGCTGCTTTCAGAAGATTGTTTCATGTGTTACAAAATGTACTTCTTGCATTAAAGTGCCTTGACAGATTAGCAGATTCCACTTTAACTAATGTATTTGCAACAAAAGGGCAATTTTCTTCCCTTTGTTAGGATTTGGCAACTTTTTATTATAATTTTTTACACTGAAATATAATGGTGAGGAAGCAAGCCATTTTTACTTTTGCATTTCAGAGCCCTTTGGCACAGTCAAACACTGTCTATTTTTGTCCGGAGAATAATTGTTTTCTTTTAAACTTGTATTCTTTTCAGATTCTAACAGTAGTGGATGTTTGGTGGGCTCTCCTGACATTGGGTCCTGCTTTACTTCCTACAAATTGCAAGTCAGAATTATTTTCATTTAACCAGTGTGGAACATCTATTGATGTTTTTTTATTGGAAGCTGTTTTAAGGACTGATTGTGTTGCATTCAGTTGTAGCAGTTAAAGATGTTTATGCACCCTAACTCATGCATCCTAACTCTAAGGAGACTCTCCTTCTACTCTGTCCTCCTCTCTTGATTCTCTCTGTCCTCCTACATCACGACAGGTCCACAAGTCCTCCCCAGCTCCGTGGTTGTCTGACTCGATGTGCGCCGACAGAGCCACTATGCGAGCATCAGAAAGAAAATGGCAAAAATCGAAACACCCTGATGACCTGCTCACTTATCAATCTCTTTTCTCCTATTTCTGAGCCTCTATTTCTGCAGCCAAAAGCTCTTTTTTACCAAACTAGAATTCAATCCTCATTTTCAAACCCCAAATAGCTGTTCTCCATCTTTTCCCACCTCCTTGACCCCCCCGGTCCCCCTCCTCCTTCCACCCTTCTACCAAGCCACTTTGTCAACTACTTTACAAAAAAGATAGATAACATACGCTCCTCATTTTCAAATCCACCTTCTGGAACTACATTTCCATCAACTTCCTCTTCATCCCCTTCGCTTTCCTCTTTCACACCCCTGTCTCCCAATCAAGTTCTTACCTTTGTAACCCCCCGCCCGCCCAACCACCTGCCTCCTTGACCCCATCTCACAATCTCCAGTCTATTGCTCCCGACCTTCTTCCTTTTCTCACCCATCTTATCAACACTTCCCTGTCAACTGGCTGTTCCCCTAACTCTCTTCACCATAACAACCTTCTTGATCCTCACCAGTTTGGTTTCAAGGCAGGCCACTCAACTGAGACTGCCCTCCTTGCTGTCTCTGAGCAACTTCACACTGCAAGAGCAGCCTCTCTCTCCTCTGTCCTCATCCTTCTAGACCTTTCTGCTGCATTTGACACAGTGAACCACCAGATCCTTATTTCCTCCCTTCAGTAACTTGGAGAGGATCTGTGTCTGATCCTTGTCCTCTCACTACTGGCGTCTGTAATGGAAATTTAGCATTTGTGAATGTGATGATTGCATGAACAGACAAGTATGTGGAAGATTGACCAGATTGTTTATCTGAAAAGGCAACTTTAACTAGGTTTAACTTTAGGTTTACGATTATTGCTCAGGGACTTTGAATTTATGGCCTCTTGAAGCTTTAACTTTATGGTGTCTCTGAGCAAATGGTTGGGATCTCACATTTGGGGTCTCACTCCAGGGGTCTACCACAGAGACATGAAGAGGATGTCTCCCACCCTAATAAACCATCAGGAGGTAATAAATACCCAATGGGGGTTATAAGAACACAACTCCCATGCCTGTTCTTTGCCCTTTGTCATTCAGGTGGGTACATACAGTCAACTGTCTGTTACTGCCAACATTACTGCAAAAACCTGTTCCTGTTGGTACATGCTGCACAACATCAGGAGAATATGTCCCCTTCTCACTCAGAAGGCGGTGCAGGTTCTTGTCCAGGCTCTGGTCATCTCACGCCTAGACTATTGCAACTCCCTCCTGGCAGGTCTACCTGCTAGTGCCATCCGACCTCTGCAGCTCATCCAGAATGCAGCAGCTCGACTGGTCTTTAACCTACCTGAATTCACTCACTACTCCGCTCCTCTGCTCCTTTCACTGGTTACCAGTGGCTGCCCGCATCCATTTCAAAACACTAGTACTTGCATAGCGAGCTGCGAACGGATCGGGTCCAGTCTACATCCAGGACATGGTCAAACGTTACACCCCAGCCCATCCACTCCACTCTGCATCTGCCAATCGGCTTGTTGCTCCCTCACTGCGAGCTAAACACTCATCAAAATCACGACTGTTTGCTGTCCTGGCTCCTAAATGGTGGAATAAGCTCCCCATTGACATCAGGACAGCAGAAAGTCTACACATCTTCTGCCGCAAACTAAAAACACACCTCTTCCGACTATACCTTGAATAACATTTTAAACTAACAATTTAGTAGCACTTAAATGGCACTTACTTATAGCACTTTGTAGTTTTGCTTTTTTGAAGAATTTGTACTTTCTTGATTCTTGTTGTTCTGGGTTTGTACCCTCATGGTTGAATGCACTTATTGTAAGTCGCTTTGGATAAAAGCGTCAGCTAAATGAAAAATGTAAATGTAAATGGTGGAACAAGCTCCCCAATGACATCAGTACAGCAGAAAGTCTACACATCTTCCACCGCAGACTAAAAACATCTCTTCCGACTATACTTTGGATAAAAAAATAAACAACAAAAAAAAAAGACTTTAGTAGCACTTATATGGCACTTACTTATAGCCCTTTGTAGTTTGACTTTCTTGAAGAAAATTGTACTTTCTTGATTCTTGTTGTTCTGGGTTTGTACCCTCATGGTTAAATGCACTTATTGTAAGTCGCTTGGGATAAAAGCGTCAGCAAAATGAAATGTAATGTAATGAGTTATTGTCAGTAATGTTAGAGTATGTGAGTAGGCATATTTTATATCAAGCCTTGTTGAAAAAAAGTCCACGATCAGCTGCCACCACAATCAGGATCCACCATTTTGATCCACCATCAGCTGTATAAACTACAACTGGATTATAGTAGATTAGATTAGAATAAAAACATTTGTACATAAACAAAAATTAGCTTTCTCTTAAAAATAGTGCAAAAAAGAGTAAGTAACATGACCAGAGCAGCATTTATTTTACATTCCGGGTGGTGTTGTAGAGTCTGACAGCAGTTGAAATGAAGGAGCGTTCCTTCTTGCACTGTGGGTGGATCAGTCTGCTGCTGAAAGAGCTGCTAAGGGCCTCCACAGTGTCATGTAGGGGGTGAGAGGTGTTGTCCATGATTGAATTCAGCTTTGATAGCATCCTCCTCACACCCTTCTCAGTGGGATCCAGAGGGCAGTCCAAGTCCGAGCTGGCTCTCCTAACCAGTTTATTAAGTATTTTCCTGTCCCTCTCAGTGCATCTGCACCACCAGCAGACAATGGCGTAGAACACTGCGGAAGCCACCACAGTGTCATAGAACGTCCTAAATAGTGTCCTGCACACTCCGAAGGACCTCAGTCTCCTCAGCAGATGGAGCGACAGATGGCCCCTCTTGTACAGGACATCTGTGTTTGTGGACCAGTCCAGTTTGTTGTTGAGGTAAACACCCAGGTACAGTATCTGTAGTCCTTCACGATCTCAATGCCCACATCCTGGACATTCCCCCTTGTGGTCTGGGGTGACTTCCTGCGAAGGTCTATCACCATGTGTCATCAGAGAACTTCTGGAGAGGACAGCTGTTAGTGATGTGTCTGAAGTCTGATATATATACAGTGGGGCAAAAAAGTATTTAGTCAGCCACCAATTGTGCAAGTTCTCCCACTTAAAAAGATGAGAGAGGCCTGTAATTTTCATCATAGGTATACCTCAACTATGAGAGACCAAATGAGAAAAAAAAATCCAGGAAATCACATTGTAGGATTTTTAAAGAATTTATTTGCAAATTATGGTGGAAAATAAGTATTTGGTCAATAACAAAAGTTCATCTCAATACTTTGTTATATACCCTTTGTTGGCAATGACAGAGGTCAAACGTTTTCTGTAAGTCTTCACAAGCTTTTCACACACTGTTGCTGGTATTTTGGCCCATTCCTCCATGCAGATCTCCTCTAGAGCAGTGATGTTTTGGGGCTGTCGCTGGGCAACACGGACTTTCAACTCCCTCCACAGATTTTCTATGGGGTTGAGATCTGGAGACTGGCTAGGCCACTCCAGGACCTTGAAATGCTTCTTACGAAGCCACTCCTTCGTTGCCCGGGCGGTGTGTTTGGGATCATTGTCATGCTGAAAGACCCAGCCACGTTTCATCTTCAATGCCCTTGCTGATGGAAGGAGGTTTTCACTCAAAATCTCACGATACATGGCCCCATTCATTCTTTCCTTTACACGGATCAGTCGTCCTGGTCCCCTTGCAGAAAAACAGCCCCAAAGCATGATGTTTCTACCCCCATGCTTCACAGTAGGTCTGGTGTTCTTTGGATGCAACTCGGCATTCTTTCTCCTCTAAACACGACGAGTTGAGTTTTTACCAAAAAGTTCTATTTTGGTTTCATCTGACCATATGACATTCTCCCAATCATCTTCTGGATCATCCAAATGCTCTCTAGCAAACTTCAGACGGGCCTGGACATGTACTGGCTTAAGCAGGGGGACACGTCTGGCACTGCAGGATTTGAGTCCCTGGCGGCGTAGTGTGTTACTGATGGTAGCCTTTGTTACTTTGGTCCCAGCTCTCTGCAGGTCATTCACTAGGTCCCCCGTGTGGTTCTGGGATTTTGTTCACCGTTCTTGTGATCATTTTGACCCCACGGGGTGAGATCTTGGTGGAGCCCCAGATCGAGGGAGATTATCAGTGGTCTTGTATGTCTTCCATTTTCTAATAATTGCTCCCACAGTTGATTTCTTCACACCAAGCTGCTTACCTATTGCAGATTCAGTCTTCCCAGCCTGGTGCAGGTCTACAATTTTGTTTCTGGTGTCCTTTGACAGCTCTTTGGTCTCGGCCATAGTGGAGTTTGGATTGTGACTGTTTGAGGTTGTGGACAGGTGTCTTTTATACTGATAACGAGTTCAAACAGGTGCCATTAATACAGGTAACGAGTGGAGGACAGAGGAGCCTCTTGAAGAAGTTACAGGTCTGTGAGAGCCAGAAATCTTGCTTGTTTGTAGGTGACCAAATACTTATTTTACCGAGGAATTTACCAATTAATTCATTAAAAATCCTACAATGTGATTTCCTGGATTCTTTCCCCCCATTCTGTCTCTCATAGTTGAAGTGTACCTATGATGAAAATTACAGGCATCTCTCATATTTTTAAGTGGGAGAACTTGCACAATTGGTGGCTGACTAAATACTTTTTTGCCCCACTGTATATATGGTTAACAGGAAACGAGAAAGCACTGTTCCTTGTGGGGCTCCTGTGCTGCAAACTACCACATCTGACACACAGTCACAAAGCCTCACACACTGTGGTCTGTGGTCGGTGAGGTGGTCGATGGTCCATGCAGCCTGGTGGCGTTCCACTCCAGCTCCTTCCAGCTTTCCCCTGAGTAGTGATGGCTGGATTGTGTTGAAAGCACTGAAGCATGAGCTAAGCCGGTATCTTCAAGTGTATTCTTCTTCATCATAAAGGCTGGTTGGGCTATGTTTATGCTTGATGGACTGGTCGTTGCACGCACCGATTGATGTTAAGAGTCACGGTAGGGTCACCGGTGCAAGGCTGCATGCGCCAGAAATAAAGTCAAGGCATCTTTTGTGTCAAGCTCCTGTGTACTGGCCAACACAAGACAGTATTAGAACCGATGATCACACCGCAAATACCAATCAGGCTTTCAACTGAGTTAAGCCCAACTATTTAATTAACATATGGATACAAAAATAAATTAAATGTAGAAATACAGAAATAGCCTTTTTCATTGCAAACTGTATTTATTTTTTAAATTTATCTATGAATTCAATTATTTATTTCTGCATTTAATCATGTATTAATTAATTTATACTTTATTGTCCTTGATACAGCTCTGTGCAAACTGCTTTTGTTTTATGCTAAAGAGTGTACATAGAGGTCATTACCATGCATACACCAAACACATGTCATGTCACTGGTAATGTGAAAACATCACTCGCATCAACAAGATGGAAGCTCACGCATCTTTGTGAGTGAAGTAAGTGAACCTTCTTTAATTGGATGTATTAAGCTTTCATGTACTCTCTGCTCATTGTTTGTTATAGTTAGCAGACATTGTGCCGACTGTGTCGGATGTATTGTCAACATGACAAACGTACAATGGATAGGCCCGTCCAGAGCACTTATTCAACGTCTAAGTTATTGAACTACCTTGTATTTCTTTTTTCTCTCCTGTCAGAAGAGTGTGTGTGCTTTGTGGGAGCTTTATCCACTGAACCTCTGTCAGTCAACTCTTGTAGTATTATTTAAAGGAGTACATACAGTCCACTGTCCAAATATGCCAAATCACTCTATTAAGTAATTTTGTGTTTAACGGATTGTGTCTGCAGTTGTATAGCATTGTTTTGCTATTCTCGACATGCATCTTAAATTTACTGTGAGCTACATCCTTCACATTTGTTTAGACAGAGTTTGATCTATGACATGATGTGCTTCTTTTGATGATCTTCTCAAACATCTACTCATCACAACACAAATTGCAACATTCCAACATCACAGCTCGACAAAATACAGTAAAAAAACTATGTGTAAACAGACTTACATTCCAAACAAGAACAAAATAAAGCAACAGGGTAGAGAGATAAAAGCTGCTGATCAACTTCACACTGCTAAGTTGTCACATAGAACACAAACACCAGTTACAAGAGCTTTGGTTTAGCTCGACTTTAATAAATGTCTACAATGAATACTTTGTGGAGTATTTTAAGCTTGATGTATGCCACTTCGGACCTATTTACAGATCATGACAATATACAATTCTCCGATCAATCTTGGCCTGACATGATTGACGTCAGTGGTCAAACCATTTCTGTGTCAAATAGTTTACAATTTACAATCATTGTATTAATACAGCTCACCGTGAAAGGCATTTGGCTTATAACTTTAATTCTTGCTAGAGTTCCTATTGCCGAAAATTAACATGTGTGACACAGGAAACAAAACATATGTGGAAGGTTCAAAGATTCGGGGTTAGGGTTCAAGTGTTGTCAATTGAACATCTGTAATTCATTCTGGTATGCTGAAATGTAAACAAATACGGCCAGTTAATTAAAACTGCATCGTCAGAGTTAAAACAAGGGGTAACAAGTGGCTCCATAGCACTGTTTTTCAAAGTGGGGGTCACGGAAAATTTAAGGGGAAAAAGGTGGGACAATGTGACAATACAAATTTAATATACGTTTTTTAGATGTTATTAATCACTGACTATCGAAATCTATGTGTCCTTCGATGCCACTTTTTTTTTTCTAATGCCAGTAATATTAATAAAAAATTAAAAACACACCATTCAAGCCAATCAGAATCGAGCAGCCTCTACATGAGAATGTTGCTGTGCGCCTGAAAACTAGCTAGCTACCTCCTGCTAAAGGCTAAAATGGACACATTGTTTAAAAGAAAAAGACCATCAGACAACCAGACTGAAGATGACTCAGCTGCAAATGAGCCACAACCACGGAATACCACATTGGCATCTAAAACTCGGCGGGATGAGCCATCATACATAAAGTATGGCTTTACTGCAAGTAAGAACAGCCGTGATGTGCCCAATTGTGTTCTCTGCATCGAGACTCGCCAACTCACTAACAAGTCTTTAAAGCCATCTAAACTTCAACCACACCTGAGACAAGAGCACCCAGCAGAAGCTAATAAATCAGTAGACTTTTTTAAAAGAAAAGAAGAGCACCTAGTGATGCAGTCGGCTACGTTCAAGCATCAAGCCGGCGTTCCTGAGCGGGCCTTGAAGGCATAATTTACTATCATCAGATACTAAAGGACATTATACAAGTAGTGAATTTCATAAAAGCCCGGCCCTTAAAACACCGGCTGTTCGCTATTTTGTGTAACGAGATGGGCGCAAGGTTCAAGGGGTTACTGCTTCACTCCAACGTGCACTGGCATTAATGTGGGGCGGTGCTGAATGTTGTTTTTGAGCTGCGAAGGGAGATCGGTGAATTCCTCTCATCTGAAAATACTAATATTACTGTTGAATATTGCTGAGAATGTTTATAACACAAGACACACTGGGCCACATTTACTAACATGTGCGCAGAAATGTTCTTACTAAGTGCGCGAGCAAAATCGCCACCGGATTCATGACACGTGCGCACCAGAAGATTTTGTTCTTACCACCATGCATATGTTTGTGAATATGAATCATTCTAAATTGACACGCGCGTCACTCTGCAATTAACATACTGCCACGCCTCTATTTCTCCATATAAGGACATCCGATTGTCATGAAGAGAGCGGTGTGCTGAACAGTTGAAGTTATAAGAGACGGCCCCAAAAGGTAAAAAACACAAGAATCTCACAACAGCAGAAATTTAAGGCGTCGGAGGAGGAAGCCACAACATACACACTATTCTGTGGCGAGTCGGCCAGAGTAACGAAGTTTAACATTTTTTTTTACCTGGGCTGTAATAACTGAGGCGTGAATGCTTAGTCCTGCACAGTGCTGAGCACTAGAGCTGTGGACATTTCTCTTAGATGCATCGCGACGTGGACTCCACTGAATAATTATAACACCGCTGCTCCAGGATCAGAACAGACGCACATTAAAGGTCCGGTAGTCCTGTGCCCCTTTTCTATTTCCTCCTCACTCCCTCTGACCTGCGCTCACTTTACACTTTAACAATAACTGATCACAAGTTATTAGGACACGTACAGGACAGATGTTTACTTTGTGTTTCTTTGATTCCCTTTTACAGTTTATGAGACACATAAAACCTGCTACAAAACACGAGACTTAACGTGACGCGCACAGTCAGGACACCAGGGTTAAAGTGACGGAACGATCCGGAGTCATGATCTATCATCATAAACACACACACACACACACACACACACACACACACACACACACACACACACACACACACACACACACACACACACACACACACACACACACACACACACACACACACGAAGTTTGTAGGGTAAACACAGAAGAGTAAAAACTCGTTTCTGTTTGACATGAGTTTGTAAAGTAAACTGGTCTGTTTGTTAACCTCCACAATCCAAAATAACATGTCATATGTTTTACTTGTAAAATGAATGGAGATGAATAGAGTGTGCTTACCTCGGGAGTCTTGAAGAACATGTCGGAGGTTGTTGCACAGTTCTTTCACAGGCGAAAACTTCTTTCAACACCTCGGTGATACAGGATAATTCATGCAGCTGTGTCCCTGTCATGAGCGTTAGACCTCCATTACACCTCCGCTATTCACTGCAAAAGCTGTCTATTTCCAAATTAAGCATTAATCTCATAAAAAACATGTTGCTTCCGCATACTTACTAGTGAACGCTACACTCGTGTGAGCAGGTACCTGTGTGCCTAACCTGTGTGAACAGGTAAAGCCGCTGGCGTGAAGACGGGGGAATCTGATGATGCGTTTATGTTCTGTGGGAAAGATAGAAAATACAGCTGTTCTTGGCCAGGGTGTGGGGGTCCGTGTATCTTTCGGTCATTGGATTTTCCGTTCAGAAATGGGTATTCAAAAACCAATAACGAGTGGTTATTGGATTTTTTTTATTTTTCCTGGTCAAATGGGATTGAGCGGAAGTAAAACATTTTTTAGATTTTATCTTCTATTGAGTATAACCAAAAAATAAAATGACTAGAAGACAGAGACGAAAAACTGACCGTTTTCTTATGTCCGTGAATCCTTGTATCATTCCTTCTTTTCATATTCAATTATAAAACCAAAATCGGGAGATAAAAAAACAAGTCATTATTTTGTTATTCATTTTTGAATGTGATACCAAAAAACGAATAATGGTTTGTTTTTCATAGTTTGGATTTTTTGCTCAGGTCCAAAATAGGAAATGAAAAACGGGTCATGTGCCGAACCTGATTTTGTGTTTCATTTGTTTGATTTCTGTGACCCGGAAGTCAGATTACTCGGATCAATAAGTCATAAGCGAAACGTTGTAAAAACACAAACGCCGCCTCTTTCCCACTGTAGTAAGGTAGACAACATCAATATGAGCGGTCCTCCGAGCTGGACACAGAACACTGGTCTCTATGTACAGCCGGCTGTGAGACGAGTGCGCAGGGACCGTCTACAAAGTGCAGAACCGAAAAGAGATGTTACAAAAGGGTTAGGGTTTCAATAACTTCACTGTAATACTGTGTATTCTCACCAAAATCAAGTCACACATCTAGTGTCTCCTGCTGGTAATACTGCAATACTAAGTTTGGAAACATTACATTTTGCATAATTTATGGAAATATTATATATTATATTTTAATGGTTTAGTTAGCCTATTATCAGTTGTTTAGACTAAAGGCAATCAGTTAGCAAATTGGCTTAGAGTAGATTTGTATTGTAACTGAATTAATCAGTATCACAAATTAATCAGCATCATGACATCACATTACATGTATCAGAAGTAGTGTACCAGGCAAAGCTTAACATGAGCCATTCATAAATTAATAAATAAGGTTGATGGGATGAAAGCTATAATTTCAAACATGACTGTGGAGGTGGCTGGGAGAGCACCTTCACCTGTACCAGAGGATCAATCAGCACAGGTGAGAGCAGTTAGCTGATTGATCCTCAGGTTTAAAAGGCAGCAGTGGAGCTGCCTCATAGAGACACACAAAAGACACTCAGGACTGAGTCTCATGGAGAGACACTGAGAGACAGAGCTGCAAAGCCGAGGCGCCAGCAGAAAGTGCTGAGATTTATGTTTGGTTTGGACTTTATGTTTCATCACGTGTGTATGAAGGGAATAAATTCTGAAAAGCAACCAAACCGTCTCTGGCTGTGTGTGGGAGAGCCCTGTGGCATGGTCCTTTGCCACAATGACATTTAAGTTTCCAAAACTGCAATAGCTTTTGAAGACATTACATGTGAAATATTGTTCTGATGATGACCATCTGATTACTTAATTTCTGCAAATAAAAGATGAGTAAATGGTAAAAGCGCTTTACAGTGTGCCATTCACCCATTCACAGACACATTAATAATGTGCAGCACCTTTTCTATGAGCCACCCCTCAGCAGTAGTGAAGTCTTGGGTCAGTTGTCTTTTATTATTAAGATAAGCATTTTCTCAATGTAGGGGTTAGAAAATTTAAATTCTATTTTTAAGCTTAGTTTTATACTTTAGGAAATACTTAAATAAACTTGACAATAATGTTCTATTTAGCATGATACTAGTAATATAGTCCATTTAACTATAAACTATAAAAGTCTGAGAAAGGAAGATGGAAATGCTGAGATTTCAAATTGTGCAGAATTAAGCATATAAGGGGCCTCATTTTTAACCGCACAAAACTGGATCTGAAAGATGCGTAAGCCACTTCTCAATTGAGAAGCAAGCCCGGAACTGGGATATGTTTTTGGACGCCGGCCTGTGGCTTACAGTCCCATCACATATTGTCACTACCACCTTAAGACCAGACCTGACACTCTGGTCCAACACCCTGCGCGTCTACTTAATAGCATTGACAGTACCCTGGAACTGGGAGGATGCTGTTGATGAAGCAAATGAGAGGAAAAGGCTGCGGTATGCAGATATGGCATTTAAGGCAGAGCAACGTGGTTGGAAAGCAATAGTCTGCCCTGTGGAGGTTGGCTGTAGGGGTTTCCTTGCCATCCACCATTAGGTTGCTCAATGATCTGGGGATCCAAGGACAAACCCTGCCCCAGACCATAAAATAAACATCACACACTTCAGAACGCTACAGCCAACGGCTCTGGATCAGGAGGAAAGATCCAAGATGCTAGGGACATGCACTCAGGTCTGATCAACCTGTGGTCGGCCTGCCTTAGAAGAGGATGTCTGAAGACATCAAATCAATCAATCAATCAATCAAATGTTATATGTGTAGCCAATATTCACAAATCACAATTTGTCTCATAGGGCTTTAACAAGGTGTGACGTCCTCTGCCCTTGACCCACAACAAGAGTAAGGAAGAACTACAAAAAAAAACGTAGAAACCTCAGAGAGAGCCACATGTGAGGGATCCCTCTCCCAGGACGGACAGAAGTGCAATAGATGCCACGTGTAGAGGAGAACATCAGAAAGATAAGGGTATTTACAGCATTGATTAGAATAAACAGTTTGAAGTATAATGCAAGGTAAATTAATTCATGGATTATTGTCAGTTATGATAGAGTATCTGAGTAGACATATTGTATATCAAGCAGTCTTGTTGAACATAAAGACCTTTGCAAAAAATAAACCAATAATAATAATAACAAAACTAAAAAGCCATTACCTCTTTAGCTGCTGCACCACTGCAAATAAATTAACTCAAAAATGGAAAAGCAACATGCATTATGTCCATAACATCCGCTAACATCAACTGGTGGTAGGCATTAATTAGTATGGTAGAACATACAAGGGATATTCAGTGTTTAGTTTAAAAAGGCATAGAGGTAATGATTTCTGATCTACTGAGCGGGCCACATGGCTTTAATAGTTCTGCCATACAAGCCAGTAGCCAGTCAGATTTACCTTTAGCCTCATCATACCATCAAGTTCGACCTGCATCATTGATTACAAGGCCAAAATACTTGATGACGATAAGGTGCACAACTGAAGTTATGTCCCTAACATCCGCTGGTGGCCACTTACACCTGCTAACATCTATTGCACAGAAGACCTTCAAACATAAAAGGGATATTTACCATCTTGTCCTATGTTCTAAAACTGGGCATGATACATATGCCCAATGACTTCCATGCATTTTGGTAAAACATGCCGCAGGGGCTGCACTTTAGTGGGTGTACCCATGCGTGAAAACCACTTGACATGTCATGTTTTTTTGTGTGTGAAATAGTGACAATAAAAGTGCTATACAAGATATATAAAAGACACAGATATATGTACATAATGAAAGGACATACAGAAAAAAACACAATGCAGTTTAATTGATGTGTATGATAATGTAATGATGAAATAAGTGTTTCTGGAGTAGAGATGAGGTAATGTGTGTGTGTGTGTGTTACATTATAACACACACAAGTTCAGTGAAGCAAGACTCAGTACAAAGAGCCCTGGACTATAGAATCAGTTATCATTGCTGTCATGAAGAATTGATGAGTCCCAGGTGCTGCTGCTACAGAATGCTAGTTTCCTGTTTATACAAAGTTTATTAATATTGAACATATCACAAGGCCAAATTGCACCAAATTTGACACAGCATCTTCTTGGGCCTTTAACAATACACATATCAAGCGTTAAGCCGATGAGATGAATGGTCCTCAATAGATGCGAGCCAAAGACAGACAGACAGACTTCTGGAATAAGTAGACTACGTTTTGACAGTTTACACGAGATAATGTGAGACAAGTCAGCGGAAAGTCTGGAAGAGCCGATGTGACAACACAGCAGAAGATCCTCCGAAGGATTCACTGTGAGCAAGTGGGTGTGTTGATGACATTTACAACATGCAACAGACGCAGAAAACAAACAAAAATAAAATAAATATCTCCTCATGAAAAAGAGGTGCCATACATGTAGAAGGCACCTAAAATGATGTCAAGACCCGATGCTGGTGTTGATGTGCTATCAACAGAAACACGTGATCTCTGCTGCAGAATTAATCTGTTACATCCTGCCTCTTTATGCTGCGCCACCCCTCAGCTGAATGCTCCGGAGATTTATGTTGTGAGCGCATATGTGCGGAGAATCTCCTATTGCATTCATGTGCATGTGCATTTGTGAAAGGCAAACTCTGGAAGGTGTCTGGACCAAATTGTCCCGCCATCCTCCAGAGGTCATGTCAGCAAATCCACCATGATGACCCTTTTAATTAAATGTAATGTAATTTAACATTTTAAAGTAAACTTAATACTATTTAAAAGCAGAACAACCTGTCCTGTCTGATGAATCAAGGTCACTCATGTCGTCTTTCTACTGTTCTGATCACCTGGGCTTGATAAGTCTGATTGACTGTGGTTGTCATGATTAATCAGGGGAAAAGATTTAATACATGTTTGTAATCATAATATTAAATTTTGGGGATTGTGGAGGACAGTGAATCGGAGCTTATGAGATATTGGTGTTAAAGTTTAAAAGCCTCTGATTCATCTGAGTTGGTTCAAACACATTACAAGTTCCCGGGAATTGACAACTGGGCCACAGGGAAATGTGTGTGATGCAAGGTCGGTCTAGATGACATTATGCATAATATACATGATGCACCTATAATTAACTGAGGTTTTCAAATCCGCAGGAAATTTAATTACAATTACTATGTTCAGTGTGTAAAGGGCAGGTAACATCATATCAAACTGAGTGCTCCTCACTCACCCCTCCCTTCCTGAGCGTGAGGAGAGCTATGGTTGCCCTAATGCGTCAAAACGCCAGACGACCTCACTGAGCTGTCTTCTCTCCAGTGATGAGGAGTCTATAGACAGTGGTGTATAAAGTACTTGAAAGCCATACTTGAGTAAAAGTACAGATATCTTACCTGAAAGTGACTCCGATAAAAGTTAAAGTCACCTGTAAGAAAATGACTTGAGTCAAATTCTTAAAGTAGCTCATAGTAAGTATCAAAAGTATGTGGTGTTGAAATGTACTTAAGTATCAAAAGTAAAAGTACAAGTACCACAATTAACAATGCAAAGTGCTTTTCATAGTAGGCCTACACACAAACAAAACAATCTTTATTTCAGGTGACTGAAAAACTATAACAAAAAATATACATATACTGTATAATTTTGCAAATTTTGAACCCCAGATGAGTGTTGGTGAGGGTTGGATGTAAGGACTGTATATGAGGAACTTGTTCTTTTTAGCCGGTTCTGATTCCAGCTCCGCTCCGGCGGTGTTTGCTAAAACACGGCTCTGTCGACTTCTCTCTCTTAATGTCCTTTAATTTGGCAACAGCTCAGTACCACATATGCCTTTGAAAGGCAGGGCAGAATATGGGTGGGAATGCGTGGGGTTCTACAAGAAGAAATGATACAAAATACAACGATGATAAGAATTATGGAAGGGATAGACAGTGCCAACTATAGAATCAAAAGAACATGAAGGCTGAACATACACACTACGTAAACGCACATGCATGCAGACTACACACATATCCGTGTGAACAATATATATCCTTATCTACCCGTATATACATATTAGCGAGGAACCCACCAATATAAATATAAAACAGTAGTAAAGGAACCCAGAAATACAATGACGCAGATAATGCGCTGCACTCGCACTGACCGTGCAGCCCCAGCAGTGCATGTTAACTAATAACGAACTCTAACCTACTTAACTGAAGCAACTAATAACACACAGTGCACACTCACGGTTTTCACGGACGCACACGCACAAACAGACAGCAGTCTCTGTCGAGTTTGCTTAATAATGCGCGTGAGACAGACTGTGTACTAACGTTGACATCTTTATTCGGGTCCCCACCTCCGTGTCTGACCCCACACCCCACATTCACAGCCTCATCCTATTGGTCCACAACATACCAACATAGGGGCTTCCTATTGGCTAAACCTGCATGTCAATCAACTGTTGTGCGTAACATTGAACAATACCACATCTTCCCTTTTAAGATAACAAAGAGTAAACTGTTGTTTCCATTAGACCAGAGGTCACTAACAGGCGGACCGCGGTCCGGGTCCGGACCCAGAAGCCGTCCCGTACGGACCCGGACCTACAGCCAAAACAGAAGGTTATGATTTAAAACCTGACGGGGCGCTTCTATTTGTAACCGGCGCAGCTTTTGTAGTCTTTACGGTAGTGGTTTAGCGGATGAGGAAACGCACAGACCAATTGCATGCGAGTTAAGCCATCCCATGTGATACCACTCAGCCAATCAAGTCTGTGCATTCCAGGCGGTAAACATTGCGACTCCACAGTGCAGACAGATGAGAGAGTTAGAGGCAAGTTACACATGAAAAGACGGGAGAAAGAAAAAGAAAGATAGAGATACAGGTAGCGAAAACAAAAGGGAGAGATACAGAGGAGTGAGACGGAGAGGGTTGAGAAACAGAGGAGTGAGACGGAGAAAGGGAGAGAAACAGGAGTGAGACGGAGAAAGGGAGAGAAACAGGAGTGAGACGGAGAAAGGGAGAGAAACAGAGGAGTGAGACAGAAAGTTGAGAAACAGGAGTGAGACGGAGAAAGGGAGAGAAACAGAGGAGTGAGACGGAGGAAGGGAGAGAAACAGGAGTGAGACGGAGAAAGGGAGAGAAACAGAGGAGTGAGACAGAGAAAGTGGAGAAACAGGAGTGAGACGGAGAAAGGGAGAGAAACAGAGGAGTGAGACGGAGGAAGGGAGAGAAACAGAGGAGTGAGACAGAAAGTTGAGAAACAGGAGTGAGACGGAGAAAGGGAGAGAAACAGAGGAGTGAGACGGAGAAAGTTGAGAAACAGGAGTGAGACGGAGAAAGGGAGAGAAACAGAGGAGTGAGACGGAGGAAGGAGAGAAACAGAGGAGTGAGACAGAAAGTTGAGAAACAGGAGTGAGACGGAGAAAGGGAGAGAAACAGAGGAGTGAGCCGGAGAAAGTTGAGAAACAGAGGAGTGAGCCGGAGAAAGTTGAGAAACAGGAGTGAGACGGAGAAAGGGAGAGAAACAGGAGTGAGACGGAGAAAGGGAGAGAAACAGGAGTGAGACGGAGAAAGTTGAGAAACAGGAGTGAGACGGAGAAAGGGAGAGAAACAGACGAACAAAGTGGGGGAGTGGGATATAAGAGGGGAAGAAAGTGATTCTAAAACTGTTCAATTGTTAAGATGTGTTGAGATTTATTATCTGTAAAATTGGTTGAGACTTTTGAGTCAAGATGTGAAACAGAAAAAGGGAAATTCAAGCTTTTGCTCCCTTTATTTTATTTTTCTGAAGTTAAGCCCTTTATTTGAACATGCACAATTTTCACATTTTATTTATTTTGTCTTATTTTGAAATGCAGCCTTACTTTTATTTAGTTAATGAGAGAACATTATACATATCTGCAATCATACATATATGTTCAGTTCTTTGTTACGTGACAATAAATATTGTCAAAAAGGTTTTGAATCGTACTGAATTCATTTGATTTGACAGTCAGGTATTTAGTACATGCAGATGTTGATACAACTACTAGGCTACTTAAATATATATCACACTAAATAGTTAGACATTATGATCTTCCGGACCTTTGCTTCAAGAAATTTTCTCTAACTGGACCTCTTTAAATTTTAGTTGAATACCCCTGCATTAGACCATTCGAACCATGTAAGGAAAACAATGTTAGGCACTTTAGTGAGCATTGGAACTTGTATGAAACAAGTGCATTAATTAAACAACTGCTGTTCCCTGAATTCTCACGTTGTAACATAAAGTGTTTTAACTACACCTATTAGCTTCAACTAAGCTTTCACATAACCATGACACCATAACACAACAATAAGTCAACATATATTTCAGAAATTTCTTTCACTTCTTTTCAGTTCACAAGTTAAGCCTAGCGGGCTCAATGATGCCTCTCCCAGACGTAGATCTGAGAGTGGGAGTCTCTGCAGGTGAGACTGGAGGTGTCACGGCAGGTGACATGGGAGCCTGCTCTGACATGTGCTGCTGTGGTGGAGTCCTCTCTAGTGTAGGCGTCTGTAGAGGTATCAGATGCAGGCGGTTGCGTCTCACCACCCCCTGAGGTAGATCCACCAAATACGACCTCGGAGTAGAGTGGTTCTGGATCACAGTTCCAGATGTCTTAGCGTCGGTGACCCATACACGTTCTCCTGGTGACAAGTCACTGAGCATTTTTGTACGGTGACGCCTGTTGTAGTGTGCAGCATCTGACATCCTCTTCTCCTTTTCCTTCCGAGCCAGTGCGCTGCTGTCAGGCAGTGTAGGGTCCAGATGAGAGGGAACAGTTGGCAACGTGGTGCGTAAACATCGGCCCATGAGAAGCTGAGCCGGGCTGTATCCATTCTGAAGAGGAGTGGCTCTATAAGCGAGTAGAGCCAGGTCATCTGCTTTTTTAAGAAGATTTTTCACCGTCTGGACCGCCCGTTCTGCTTCGCCGTTACTTTGCGGGAACCTCGGGCTGCTGGTGACATGTCTGAATCCGTATGCAGCTGCAAACAAGGCGAAGGCCTGTCCAGAAAACTGAGGTCCGTTATCTGACATCATTACCTCTGGGATGCCATGGCGAGCGAAGATCGATTTTAGATGAGTGATGATGTCGGTGGACCTGGTGTGAGATAAGAGTGCAATCTCAATATATCTCGAGAAGTAGTCGACGACAAGTAAGTATGTCTTACCTCCCAGTTCAAAGAGGTCCGCCCCCAACTTTTGCCATGGTCGGTCAGGGCGCTCTGAGGACATGAGCGGCTCATTGCAATTGTGTCTCTCTTGTATGCATGTTCTGCATTTGAGTACCATGTCGTTTATCTGCTGACCGAGTCCCGGCCACCATACAGACTGGAGTGCGCGTGCTTTACATTTCACGACACCTTGGTGTCCTTCATGAAGCTTGGCTAGCACATCATTCCGCAGTGTTGCAGGTATTACCAGCCGTGAGTCTTTTAGTAGCAAGCCGTCTTCCACTGTGAGTGTGGCTCGCTCTAGCCAGTAGTTTTTCAGCACTGATTCCTGTTTTACATGTGCTGGCCATCCTTCTCTGCACAGCGTCATGACCCGTGAGCAGACACTGTCAGCTTTGAGCTGCTCTTTCAGATTTTCTATGTATGAGGGACTGGCAGGCAGATTTTCAATGATACAGTCCACGTATATGTTCGTGCTCTCCATCAGTTCGTTTTCATCTGGGGACATGCTCGCTTTCACAGGCGAGCGTGACAGTGTGTCCGCTGTCCAGAGTGACTTCCCTGGCACATGTACAATTGTGTATGAGTAGCACATGAGCCTCATTCTGAAGCACTGAATTCTTGGTGGCAGAAGATCGAGTGCCTGGGCTCCAAGTAGGCTGAGAAGAGGTTTATGGTCGGTCTCCAGGATGAAATGCTTTCCCAGGAGGAAATCCCGGAACCGTTCACAGGCCCATGTGAGGCCCAGAGCCTCCTTTTCCACTTGTACATAGCGTTGTTCAGTTGGAGAGAGTGACCGCGATGCATAAGCCATAGGACGCCATTCACCGTCCGCCTTCTGGAGAATAACGCCTCCCAAGCCATATGATGATGCATCGGCTGATACTTTAGTGTCTCTGTTTGGATCATACATGGCCAGCACTGGAGGAGAAGCAAGTGCCTCCTACAGCTCCTTAAACGCCATTACCTGGTCTGTGTCCCACACCCAGCAGTTCTTTTTCGAGAGGAGATCACGGAGTGCTTTGTCTTTTTCCGCCAGCTGAGGAATGAATTTTCCCAGCTGGTTGACCATGCCGAGAAAACTCCTCATCTCACTCACATTTGTGGGCTCCTTCATCTCCATGACAGCCTCAGTCTTCTTCGGATCGGGCCGTATGCCCATGGCTTCGATGATGTGGCCCAAAAAGGCCATCTCGCTCTTGGAGAGTTCACACTTTTCCACATTCAGGGTGATGCCTGATCTTTCCCATCTTTGTAGCACGGCATGGAGTCGAGCGTCCTCTCCTTTGTCCCGCCCCCACACCAATAGGTCATCGATGTGGCAGACCACACCCTCCAATCCCTCTATGACCTTAGCCATCATGCACTGGAAGTGTTCTGGTGCTGAGTTGATGCCGAAGGGAAGACGAAGTGGAACCGCCCGAAGGGTGTTATGAATGTGGTGTACTTGACTGACTCTTCGGCTAAGGGGATCTGCCAGAACCCCATGTTAGCATCCAATTTACTGAACACTTTAGCTCCGGCAAGCATTCCGAGGGACTGATCCACAGACGGCAGAATGTACTTTTCACGGCGCACATACTCATTCAAGCCAGTATAGTCCACACACAGTCTCAGGCGTGCACTGTTTTTCTTTGGTACAACCACCATACCGGCACACCAGTCTGTTGGCTCCTCCACACGGCTGACGACGCCCAGCTCTTCCATTCGCTGGAGCTCTTCCTTGACTTTCCCCACCAGCGGCAGGGGAATTCTCCTAGGGGTTTTCAGTGAGAAAGCCACAGCGTTTGGTTTAAGTTTTATGTGATATGCCCGTTTCACCTCACCTAACCCGCTGCACAGTCTAGGGTAAGTCGACTTGAGAGAGTCCAAATCTATGCTGTCAACACGTTTGAGCAGGCCAAGGGCTGTGATGGCTGGAAATCCAAGCAAGGGCGTGCTCAGATTTTTGACCACATAAACCTTCTGCATGGTCTGCTTGACTCCACTCCTCAGCTGCAGTCTGGCGAACCCTGACACATCCAGCGGGATCCGTCCCGGACCCAGCAAGGGTCTCTCTGCTTTCTGGAGAACAGGTTGCTGTGCACCGGAAAATATGCTGTGACATCCGCTCCGGTGTCGAGTTTGATTGTGGTGTTCATTATTCCTATGTTAGCGGTCCATGCAGCTTTGTCGGACGTCACAGAACCCAGGAAGAAACTTTCATCCTCCTCCTCCATCTCAATACCGTCCACGTTTTCGCTTGCACGACAGACACGCTGAAAGTTACCTTTTTTTCCACATGAATGACACTTTGCATCGTTGGCAGGGCACTCGTGTCTAGGATGGGGTGGGCCACCACATTTGTAGCACTGGGAGCTATGTGGATTTCTACTTTGGCTGCTGAAGTGTGGCTTTGCTCCATCACTTTTGTATTTGTTGAACTTGGGCTTTTCTCTTTGCTTTCTGCCTTCAAACACTCTGTCCACAGTTGCGGCATCCATCTGCACTACACTACTGGCATCACTCCTCAGTGTGTTTTGTTGCTTTTTTATCTCCTCTGATTGTCTTGCCATGGCTTTTTCCAGGTTTAAATCCTTCTCCATTTGCATGCGTTCGGAGAGCCTTGCATAAGCCAGTCCCACTACTATCCTATCTCTGATTAGCTCGTCATGCAATGTCCCATAGTTGCAGTGCTCTGCTAATGCATGTAGGGCAGTTACAAAAATGTCAACTGTTTCATTTGCCTCCTGTTTACGCATGTTAAAACGTGCGTGCTCATATACAATGTTCTTTCTAACAATGAAGAAAGACTCAAATCCGTCTCTCACTTTTGTGTATTCATGCTGGTCTGCAGCACTTAGTTTTAAGCCTCTCAAGACGTCATCTGCTTCGTCTCCCATGCAGTATATCAAGGTGTTAACCTGGTTGTCTTCGGGGCTTGCAGACAGGTTGCTTGCCTGACGGAATCTCTCAAATCTCCGAATCCATTTTGTCCAGTCGCTCGGCTTGGAAAAGTCAAAGGGCTCCGGCGGCTGGATGTTAAACATAGCGCTGGGAGCGTTAGCCGCCATGCTAAGGTTAGCTGCTTCCCGGTCCTGCTCGTTATCACTCATCTAACTTCACCGAACACTTCTTCCGAACTTTTACCTACGCCCCTACAGTAGTAGACCTTTTACATGTCCTGCTTTAGCTACACAGCACTTCTGACACCATGTCGAGTTTGCTTAATAATGCACGTGAGACAGACTGTGTACTAACGTTGACATCTTTATTCGGGTCCCCACCTCCGTGTCTGACCCCGCACCCCACATTCACAGCCTCATCCTATTGGTCCACAACATACCAACATAGGGGCTTCCTATTGGCTAAACCTACATGTCAATCAACTGTTGTACGTAACATTGAACAATACCAGTCTCTGACCGCTCTCAATTACTTCTGCGCCACACACTGCTCGGACTTCGCTCAGCGCGATCCTCTGCTGAATGCTCGCTCCCGCCGCAGATGTGCAGCGCCTGCTCCCGCATTCCTGTGCTCTGCGTGCACCTCCGCGATGCGCTGCGGATAGGCAGCCTTTATGCACTGAGGTTCAAATAGTATTGGACTTATATTCAGATTTTAATTTGTAACGAGGTGTCCAATGTCGATGTAACGGAGTAAAAGTATATATTTTTTCTTTAAAATGTAGTGGATTAAAAGTGGAAGTCCTGATGAATATAAATACTCAAGTAAAGTATAGATCCTCCCAAAAACTACTTTAGTACTGTAACTGAGTACTTTAACTCCGTTACTTTACACCTGTCTATAGATCGATATATTTACTAATGTCACCTGTGTATTTCGTATGTAAACAGTAGTTTACATGTAGAAAATATGTTACCACGCTGTGGTAGTGCTTTATTACTGATGTAGGGTCTAACGTTAGCAAACAGAGTCGTTTAGCGTGATAACAGGGAGACGGCATCAGCATGAGACGCGTGTCTTCTCCGTTTACACACTGAAACACCTGAGAGCTGTACTGAGGTGAGCGAGAGAAGAGGGGGAGATCCTGCAGCTGCTGCAGTGAGGAGGAGAGAATGAACCAGAGGGAACAGACTGAAGCTACACAGGTTTGTGTTTTTATTCTATTACTCCGTGTTCTGTTTGATATCAACAAGATCAATACAACACAGTGTTTTTATACCACAGCTCTGTGTTAACATCTTACTGACTAATGTAACTGTAACAAGCTGTGCAGTGCATGTCAGTTACTGACTTAACACCACTGAATAATAATTACATGAATACTGTATGTTACAGGAATATTTTGTTGTTTTACATAAATGGGATACAAAACATTACAGCTTACAACCCCTAATAACTGACATTATCATATAACCAACATAATATAGAGCTAATAATAAAGCCTTATCTGAGTTTCTCTTTTGTTTATGTTTTCAGACACTTATTGAAGAGCATGGAGCAGCACAGGGGCCAACAGCGGCAGACATGGTGACCCGGCTTCTGCTGGAGTGCCATGGTGTTCTTATGAACTGTAGGGACACACCTTTCAGACAGCCAGAGGAAATGCTGTGGACAGGATCCTGAAAACTGTGAGTCTACCACCATACTTCTCCCAGTACTGCCTAGAAGTTGTTTACATATTCACAGGCAGTACCAGGGGGATGTTACGGTGTTGGACCATATTAGAAGAGAGCGTGGGGATGACAACACTGTTACCGCAGCATATCAGCATTTCATTTATTGGCAACATGGCTCTTTAGGACAGGATTTGGGTCTTGTTATCCCCAGCTGCTGTATTTGTCCCTCTGGAATTTTCATACAGTACCACAAGTATTCACACCCCTGCATTTAGGTGCATAACGATATAATTAGGGTTACTATTACTTCTGTTGTAACTTTTTAATTTAATTGTTTTTCTATTACTATTGTCACACATTTGCTTTGAAATTGTTTATTTTTTAATGAATATATTCATATTTTCCACAATAAATATTTGTTCAATTGAGTTTACACTAATGAAAATGCAATAATGAAAGGGACGTTAAACATATTTGCTGTATTTATTTTGTATATATATTATATACATAAACTGATTTTTTTTACACAGGTTGGTGTGCGTGAAAGGCACCATAATTCAGCTTTGCTTTTCAAGGACGAATAGCGACCTCCCATCTGGATCATTCCACATCAAGAGTTGCATGGATTTGTGGTCCTGTTGAAAACAGTTACAATACTTATTAATATAATATTTGAAATTTATATCCAGTTTTGCAAAAGCAATGCTAATATGAGTATGACTTGCAGGGTTTGTATTCCACAAGAATGACAAAAAAACTAATAAAAAAATCATCTTTTATGCATATTTTAAAAAATGCATATTTTTATTTTAAAAAATGCATATCTTTATTTAAAAAAATTGTAGTCTTCTGAAACTGAAATCCCAGTTTTCAACCATTCAATATCTAATATATGTTAACAACTTTGAACATTGACTGTGCATGTGAGTGATCAATTGCAAATGCAAACTGTTGAAACAAACAAATACTATAATACTTACTTTTTTAAATAGATATGGTAAAATGGCAGTCAGAAAGGAGAGAGAATAAGAAAGAATGGAAGATAAAAACTTTTTGTTTATAAAACATCAGATAATAAACATTGCAATTTTTTGCAATGCATTGACTTGCCTGTGTTCCAGTGAAAACTCCATTGCTAATCAAAGCCGGATCTGAAAAAGTTTTTTCTTTCATTGAAGTTGATGTATCAGGGTCAGAAACTGTAAAAGAACAGTAAGAAAATAAGTGATACATGACAGTTGTCTTCTCCTGAAATATATTATTTTACATCCTGAGGTGGTGGGAAGTTCACTAAACAAATAAATACCCCTAGGATGTCTCAGGTACTACAGGTACTACAATGATCTTTGGCATGAATAGTTAACAATATGAATCTACTGTAACAATGTAAATGTTACTATAACAGCATCAGCCTGACTACACACATTGTATTTATGGTGCATAGTAATAAAACTAATCTATTAAACAATAGATTGAATTTATATTGATGTGGCAAATTACCTGTTCAACAAAAAACTGGAGACTTCAGCGTCAGAAACTCTCAGTAGTTTTCAATACTGGAGGCAACATGGTGTTTATCCTCATTTCTGTCTCATGTCCCATTTCACGATGCCTCACTTTCACTTCTCAGATGAAGCCTGTGCCGTTCCTTTGGATTTCCGGTGGTCAATTTATAAGTATTTTCCGTCTTTTCTGTTCGCAATCTTCCTACAGACATTTCATAACAACCTCCCGTTCCCACTTCTTCTTCTACGTTTTTATTACGGGCACGGTTGTTCATGCAGCTTCTTAAAGGGGACATAGCATGCAAATTCCACTTTGTTAGTGCTTCTACACGTTAATGTGGGTATCTGGCATGTCTACCAACCCAAAAACTCGGGGAAAAAAACACTTGTGCGTTTTGTTATGGTTCCTCTAAGTCAGAAACGTCATGCTTGAGCGACTCGATTGAGCTTCCTGGGTTTTGTGTCGTAACAAGGCACTGGAAGTCTCCCTACATGGCCTTGGCCATTTGTCTGGATCGTTGGGACTGGGAGGCTGCAGCAGTTGCTCGGGCGCGACCGCTCGCTCTCCCATGCGTGAGCTGGAATTTGTGTCAACGCCACACAGCCAACAGTGTGGAAGACTTCCGTAGTGTTCAGCACTACTGTGTTGGGCCATGGTTTTGTGTGAAACCACACTTCGGCCTACATGTGCCATCAAAGCCTGAAGCAGCATGTCCCTCCAGGACTCCGTCTCCCAGGGGCCATTAAAAACCAGAGCAAGGAACTCAATGTCCCAGAGGGCATCAACTTCACACAGAGGGGTGGAAACCCCCCCCAGGGACACAGGTTTCAACTCCCATTGGTCACTCTGGACCCCATGACCTGTGAGGTCACCGGGCCAATATAAAGTCAGGTTTGCCCCTCTTCTGACTCTCTTTCTACACTCCCTCCAAGGAGAGAAGGCTGTCGAGCCAGTTCCTGCCTCTTCCTACAATCCTCCTACAGGAGGGAAGGCTGTGGAGCCTCTTCTCCAGCTCACATCTTCTCTTCCCATCCAACTCTTCGAGAGGAGCACAAAGGTGCAGCTTCCAGCTCATCTCACCAAGGAAACCTCCTCGCCCTCCAAGCTCTACCAACGTCCTAGCAGCGACTCGATGTCCTGCTTGCAAACTTCAGCCAGCAACTGAACTGAACTCAACAGGAACCAGCAAGACGACACAAAACTGCGAACTGCACAGCAACTTCCGTTTTCCCTTTCCACGGACTGGTAACACATCTGGGCTTAATAATTATACTAGGCTAAGCAAGACTGTTTATTCGATTCTGTGTGAGGTTTATAAGTTTGATTTGTGGTGTTGTGATATTTTGGGTACAAGTTATTGAGAAAGTAATGTTAGTCTGTTATGCTCTTCACAGTCTTTCGTTGCATCCAATCTAGTAACTTTCTCTAACTTGGCACACACACAGACACACGCATAACTCTTCACCTCATTATCTCTACAGGTCGTAAACATTCCAATAGGTGGGGGGAGGGTGTTATCTCTTTGGCCAGCGACCATCTTGAAAGCACGCTGACTCACAGACACACACACATGTATACACACATACCTATCTTTGTTTAGCAATTAGACCGTTAGTAATTTGTGTTTTTATACTTTATTATATTCATAATAAATGTTTTTCTTTCACAAATGTTTTTTCATTAATGTTGCATAAGTGAATTTCGCCAACCTCTACACTGTCAAGAACTCCATATCCTTCAACTTAGCTAACTATCTATATGGTAATTTTGGTTATAGTTATTAATTTAATTGTTAATCAGAGTTCCAAATTTGTAGTTAGAACCTTTATCTATGAGACTTAATCAATAAATTGGCTATCTTTTCCCTTCCTTTGAAGGGTGGTGCCCCGAGGTAACTTTAATCAATTAAAGTTATTATTTAATATTAATAATAAAATATTAATATTTAAAATGTTTATCTTGATAACCAAATTTATTGAATGCCAAAAGGCACACCATTTTATGGTATCACGTTTGATGCATTATGGCACAACAACTGTAACACACAGAGCCCCCCCACTCGTTACGCCGGGTTTACACCGGATGCGGAAGCGCCGCTGCGAGGCAGCGCAGCGCCGTTCTCAAGCGCGCAGCCGCCTGGCTGTTCACACGGGACGTGCATTTCTCCGCGCTGGTCAGCCCCATAGACTGTATATATAAGGTCAGCCCGCGATTCTGCTTTCTCCGCTTGTTGTTGTACCCGTTGAATGTCGGGGTTCGGGGGTAAATGATGGTCTTCATAGCCCCCCCCTCTCTTTCTCTCTCTGTCTGTCTGCTTGTGTGCTTGTAGTGGATGGGCAGAGGGGGACATTTAATTATGTGATTGGGAAAATTAAAACTCCAGGACAACAGAAGGGGAATACAAAGTATGGGATGTATATTTGATAATTTCTATCATATAAAATATGTAATTTATATCGTTTAAAATCATGGGGGGAGAGGGGGGAGGGGGGAGCTGGCTCATTAGCATTTAAAGGAACAGGCACTCAAAACAGGTCACTCTGTGGAGGGCTGTTTTATACAGGGTAAAAAGGGTGCTGTTTGAAATGATCCTTGTGGTATTTTGACCAAAGTATGTTACAGACATTTCATTAAGACCCCAAGGAACCATATCAACTTGTGGTAAAATGGGCATGCTATGTCCCCTTTAAGTAAACAAACGCACACTCACTCTAAGTGTCTACACTCCAGACCAGCTGGTGGCGGTAATGCACCAAATGGTTATTTGCCAACCGCCGAAAAAAAGATATTACGAATTTATAGGGCTTATTCTATTGAAATACAAACGCAAAGTTTTTATTTTAGGCTCACTACAGAGTTAATATAACTTAGATATGAGGATTATATCCAGTTTTTTTGGAGAGAGAGCATTAGAAAACCTTAGACATCTTACACACTGCTACTTTGAGACTTTATCATTTCTTTATTTCATAAAACACATCAATAAACCTTAAAAAACAAAACACACAAAAAACAAAACAGATGCACCATGTGAGAAATCACAACATAAATTCAACATTGGTGCTCAACTTTCAACAAGCCACCCACCTTCAATTTAACATTTATTAGATCTGACATCACACTACCAAAACTAGTGGATTTCAAACTAATAGTTCATTAAAAAATTTAAATCATTTAGCTTCAGGAGGCAAGATGAATAAATAAGATAAAAGTTCAAATGTAGATCCACTCACCGTTACTGAATTATAAAGGGATAGTTCACCCAAAAATGAAAATTTACTCATCTACTCACCACTATGCCGATGGAGGGGTGGGTGAAGTGTTTGAGTCCACATGACACTTTTGGAGTTTCAGGGGTAAAAAACGTTGCAGCCAATTCCAATACAATTGAAGTAAATGGTGACTGATTCTTGAAACGTGGAAAAAACTGGAAAAAAAACCATAAAATGCCTCCATACTGTTCCTGTGTCCCAACATTTAAATTTGACTCGAAACGGCATCATTTCCGCCATGTTTTTAGCCTAAATGTCCTCTGATATCCTCCAATGGAGCCGCATTCAAGCAAGGATTATAGCGGACATTTAGGCTAAAAACATGCTGTAACAGGACCTTGTTTCAAGTCAAATTTTATTGGCGGGGGTTACGGACACTTGGATGACACCACAGGAGCAGTGTGGAGGCATTTTCTGTTGTTTTTTTGACGTTTGAAGAATTGGTCACCATTTTCGTCAATTGTGTTGGAATTGGCTGCAAAGTTGTTTAGCCCTGAAACTCCACAAGTGTTTTGTGGACTCAAACACTTCACCCACCCCTCCATCGGCATCGTGGTTAGTAGATAATGAGTACATTTTCATTTTTTGGGTGAACCTTCAAGGTTAAAGTGCAGCTGAAAACATACACAGGCAGCTTGCAACTGATCACAGTTCGCCCCGTCATATCATCTCCACTTAATGTGAATCAGCTTAATTTACAAAGGAATTAAGATAAAATATGAAGTTAAATTATTGCTATGGATGAAAAAAACATATTTGTCAGTAAAAAAAGGTACCAAAGTCTCCCATGCCGTTACGTCTAAACTGGTTTCCTTGAATGGAGATGAAAATCTGGTGGTCCATCAGATCCTGGACCGCTCGACTGCAAGTCTCCTTGTTTCTGCTCAGCTGACGACTAAATTGCCATCTCCTGCCTGAGAAGGAGGCTATGTCACCATCTGTGCTGTTGTTCTCTTTTGACTTGGGCTGAGCTGCTGAACTGCTGGAGGTTGGGCTTGCTAAGGATATTGAGACAAGGAGAGAATCTGAAACTCCTGCCTGCTGTCCATCTTCAGCTGTCTCTCCAGCAGAGTCTTTTACAGGGTCGTCTGGGAACAAAGCATCAGTTAAACTGATTCTGTATTCATTTTTCTTCTGAACATACCTGCTGGCTTTGGATCAGGAAATAGAGTCAACCACTGACCAGAAGGTCGGGGATTCGATCCCAGTCTCCTACACACTGAACCCCAAATTGCGCATGATGGCTGTGCAGGCTGTGTGTGAATGATGTGTGATCGAGAAAGTGCAGCACATAGATGCACTGAATGCAAATGTGTATTTGAATGGGTAAATGGCAAACTTTTACATAAATACAGACTACTTAACATTCCCTCTGCTTCCTTATGTCTCATTTATTTAACGATACATTGTGACTGTATACGGAACACTGCCTACCTTCATTTCTGTTCCGAGGAATGCTGTGTTGAACCCCTGTGTTGGGCTTCACGACAATAACTCCATAGCCTTCATTGTTGTGGATTACATTGTTCTCCATGGTGATGGTTGGCATCACATCCAGCTCATCAGCAAAATCCTGTGTGCACACACAACCATTTTAGATTTTAAATGACACATTGATTAATGACACTGGTTCTTCAGATATAAGGAATAGGACTCCACTTTAGTTGCTTTTAAGTGCTGCCTATAGTCTAATTTCTAAGTGTGTTAAACATGTGATTCATAAATGCGGCCAGGTTTCCACATCTAACCACAGTGTTGGCTAAACTGATAAATCAGCTCCTAGATTCTGTTACAACAGTGTTGAACGTAAGAACCCATCAGGACAAGGCTGCTGTGAATTTAAAGCCCCTTTTCCACTTAAGAAAAAAACTTACTGGCTTTTGTATAGCAGGTTTACCAGTGTTTCAAAAAACCTGCTTATACCTGCTAATCTTGGTGAAAATATAACAGCAGATTTTGGCTCAGTGGCCATTTTACTCACCACGACTGTATTGTTTATCATCATCACCAGATGTCCTTTAACAGGCACAAGTACTCATTCTAAAGGACTAAACACATCATCATTTTGAGGTTTTGTTAATTTATTTATTCAATTTAAAAACTACTATTTGAAAAATATTTTATTGTAAATCATGAGAGATCTCAAGTGGCCAGTAATTTCATTATAATCAATTATATATTTAAATGTATTAGCGTTAAAGTTTACATTCACTGTCTGGGAGGCAATGAATAATAATTAAGTTTGATTACCTATATGAGCACTTAGATGTCGTTTGTGATAAAGGTTTTATCATTTTCAGCGCCTCATTTGTTCTTATGTTTCTTATTATTTGCTGATGCCTTTTTTACTCTTGCTGCTGTAATACTGCAAATTTCCCCAATGTGGTTCCAATAAAGGATTATCCTATCTTATCAAACATGGTTTCAAATACAAGCTTTTGTAAACACTGAGAACAGTGTTAAATTCAGTTTTAAGTCTCTTCTCACCTTTATGAGGATTCCGTCTTTACAGTGATGGATGCCATTACTAATCAGACTGCAAACACTGCCAGGGTAAATCTCCACACCAGCCCCCTGTACAGAAAACACAGCACCATAACTAAGAACAATCAAAGAATCACTGTAAATGATAGCCAGTAAGGCCCAATCCCATTTCACCCCTTGGCCCTCCCCTACCCCTTGTTTTCGGGGGTTATCTTGCCCCTTGAAATGGAGTCACAAGGGGTAGTGTTTGAAATCTTCCCCCACGAATTAGGACAGCCCTTCAAGAAGCCGTTACATCATCAGTAGTTGTTGCGAAAACCCGACACGTCATCAGTAGTCGTCAATATAAACAGATGAGACAGTTTTGCTGGGGATGTCATTGTAATAACATTGTTGAGATCTTAAATATACCAATGCTATTGATTGCAGTTACTAAAGTGACAAACCTATAATATTCAATTATATTTGAAATTGAAAAGCTTGGATGCTCTGCATTATTTCACTTATGATTCAAAAGCACACATCCTGCCAGGATGCTTTGTTTGATGCTATATGCGGATTCAATCAACAGCATCGCGTGTCTTCAATGTTATGTATTTACACATAACATGAAGTTATGTGAAAATACGGGATTATCATGCAAAAAAAAGATCACTAGCATGCTAACGCGATATTTAGTTTTAAGGTTTTGTGAAAAAAACGACAATACATTGAAATGATATTAAACTGAGGTATTACAATCATTATCGTAATTTTTAAATCCGTATTAATAGAGAAATTGCTACATTTGTTGGTCTCTCTCCCAGCTTGCCGGTGATTCACAAGGCATTCTGGGTACCCCTAGGTTTTAAGTGAGGGTTGGAAAAATCTCTGTTTCGAGGCTATAAAGTCCCACCCCTTGGCCCTACCCCTTTGTCCCAACAGGTATTGGGACAGCCTACCCCTACACATGAATGCGCAAAGCTAAGGGGTAGGGCCAAGGGGTGAAATGGGATTAGGCAGGTGAAGTGTCAGTCAGGCTAGTTAGCTAATTAACCTACGTGTCTTTGGCCTGTGGAGGAACCACAGAGAACCTTTAGGGTCCCACACAGGCACATAAACATGCCAAACTAAACAAAAAGGCCCCAGCAAGCAGGCAAGTTCAAACCCAGAGGCTTCTTGCCGTGAGGCAACAGTGCTAACCAATGCACAACTAAGCCACCCTGATATGAGATATGAAACAAAGGCTGACATGTCTAACTTTAAGTTGATAGATTGAACATCAAACAGAAGCTTATTTCCATATACAGCAGATACAAATAAAACATGAGCATCCCTTTTAGCTGTTTTTGAACTCCACTCTAATTGCTCCACTATGTTTACCAGCTGTTCTCAACTATGTCTACCGGTTTTGTAAAGCTGTTTCTCTGAAAACAGGTGCTGTAGCTAAAAACAACAATTTGACTGGTCATGGTTCTTGTACCATTTTAAAAGTCAAATTGAATGTTGAAGACCTTTTTAAGACCTCAATAAATTGACTATAAATATATATATAAATCTAATAATAACCTTAATAAGATATCAGAAAAATAAATGGAGTAGGGGTAACTGTTTGAGCTATTTACTGTTTTCTTTAGTGTTTAATAGTTAAACATTTAGTTTTTTGTTTCGTTTCA
>NC_061483.1:30105053-30121945 GCF_022539355.2 Hippoglossus stenolepis | reverse complement strand
ATCCTCACCAGGGAATTAAATACAAGTATCTGAGTAGACATATTGTTTATGAAGTAGTCTTGTTGTAATCATAGTCCACGGTCAGCAGCCACCACGATCAGGATCCACCATCACGATCTGATGCCACCATAATCCTCAATCATGATCCACTGCCGCCATCAGGATCCAACATCAGCTGCCACCTCGATCGTGGTCCACCACCACTATCAGATGCCAACATGATGCAGGAACTGCCATTATTATCATGATTAGCCAGCACAATACAGGATCTGTCTTTATTATCACGATCTGCCACCATGATACAGGATCCGCTATTACGATCAAGATCTCTGATTCGCGATCGACCATCATAATCCACGATGTGGCCGCAGCCGCGCCCCTGGATCTGCAGACGATAAGGCATAGGGACTCCGGGGAAGAAGTCAAGTCAGTAACATGTATTGATGAGATATTAATTTCTTTGATGTAATAAGAAGGGAGAAGAGGAAGGAAAAGCTGGGAAGAGAAGCTCCGTGTGTCATGTGTCCCCCGACATTCTAGACCTATAGCAAGTCTCTAACTATAAGCTTTATCGTAAAGGAAGGTTTTAAGTCTACTCTTAAACGTACAGATGGTGTCTGCCTCCCGAACTGAAAGTGGGAGATGATTCCACAGGAGAGGAGCGTGATAGCTGAAAGCTCTGGCTCCTACTCTACTTTTAGAGCATAGCAATGGAAATTTACAGAGTGTGTCCTGATAATGTTTCCTAGTGGAAGCATATATAATGAGAATAAAATTGGGCCGAGCACAGAGCCCTGTGGAACACGGTGGTTAACTTTGGTGCGCACAGATGACTCATCACTAATTTGCACAAATTGTAATTGATCTGAAAAATAGGATTTAAACCAGTTTAGGGCGGTTCCTTTAATGCTAATTAACTGTTCTAGTCTCTGTAATAAAATTTGATGGTCTATTGTGTCGAATGCTGCACTAAGATCTAACAGAACGAGGACAGACACAAATCCCTGATCTGAAGCCACTAGAAGGTCATTAGTGACCTTTGCCAAGGCTGTCTCCGTGCTGTGATTGGCTCTAAACCCCGACTGAAAGTCTTCATAGACATTATTTTCCTGGAGAAGCTCACACAGCTGATTGGCTACAACTTTTTCAAAGATTTTAGAAAGGAAGGGGAGGTTGGATATTGGTCTGTAGTTGGCTAAAACCTTCGGGTCCAAGGTGGATTTTTTGAGAAGGGTTTGATTACAGCTATTTTAAAAGGACTGTGGTACATATCCTGATGATAATGACAGATTGATTGTTGTCAGTAACGTACTATCAATTAGGGGTAATTTACTATGTTTTACACGTTTCTTTTTTAGAGGTGCTATGGAGTCTAATGTTAATCGTAATGAGTTTACAGAGCTATCGACAAGATGGTCAATCTCAGTGGAGCTAGGGTTTTTAAGAATTCGTTGGTTACATCGACGGATAATACAGGGTTAAATGTAATTGGAATTATTTCCTTAAATTTAGATAAAGCACTATCAGGTAGACATCTATAAAAGGAGTTTTGTATTAGTGGCATGTATTCTAATAATGAGAAATCGAAGGTTATTAAATTAAGGTCTGATAGAATCAGATTATGTGGAAGTACTATGAGATGTTCAATTTTGACACTGTATGATAGTACGTCAAGTGTGTGGTTACAGCAATGAGTAGGTTAATGTACACACTGACTGAAACCAATTGAGTCTAGTACTGAAATAAATGGTATACTAAGGCTACCATTATTTTTGTCAACATGAATATTAAAGTCACCGACGATAATAACTTTATCTGTATTTTGGGACTAGGCTTGATAAAAACTCCGCAAATATAATTGGCTGTTGTGTTTTCTTGGATTAGTGTGGAAGATTAAGAACAGGACTTTCAAATGAGTTGTAGCTTAGTTTAGGTTTAGGACTAATTGATAAACTGGAGTTAAAAATAGCAGCAACTCCACCTCCTTGGCCAAAGTCTCGGGGAATGTGTGTATTTATATGACTGGGGGGAGTAGATTAATTTAGGCTGACATATTCATCAGGATGCAGCCAGGTCTCAGTGAGGGACAATAAATCAATTTTGTGATCTGAGACTAGTTTATTTACTAAAATAATGTTATAATGTCATGCTGCACCAGACTGGTGTGGCCGAGGTCGTTGGGACCAGTATAGAACACGCTGCCATTGGTGCACAGCAACTGTGACAGCTGGAGCTGCTCCTTTGTTGTAACCACAGTGGAACTCTGGGCATAGAGCTCCTGCAGGTGCTGGGGAACAGTGGCTGGTCTCTGTTGTATTTGGGCTGCACGGCTGTGGCAGGCTGGAGGAACCCCACGATGGCCCCCTTTTTGATGTTTACAGCAGTGTTCCCAGGATTGAAGATGCGGAGGGGCACAGTCTTAAAGGGTTGAGGTTGTACCAGGATTCGGGCCACTAGCACCTTGTGTGTCTAAAAAAAAGCCTTTAACTGATTCCCTGAAGCGGGTGTTGCCTTGTACCAGATACTCCTGCCTTCAGCACCACAGTCTGGGCCACTCTCACTGCATGTGTCTTTGTTTTGTTATGTGAGTGGAAATATGGCACTTCCTCACCGAACAGCACAAGACGGTGGTTCTCAAAATCAAGGCGTGCCTGGGCTTGGGTCAGGAATGGGTGGCCTAGCAGAGCCTCATCACGGGCTATGTCAGCAACCAGAAAAGGGACGCACACCTGGCGGTTGTTGATCTGGACACAGGGGCGGCTCCTGGCATAGGCAACATAGGCGGTTGCCTAGGGCGCAAAATGCCGAGAGGGCGGCACAAGAGGCTGATTTATCATGACGTGATACATGCAATGTTAACCAATGCAGTAACGTCACACCATCATCCTCTAACCCCGGGGACACACCGGAGGCAGAAGCGCCGCGAAGCGCCACGAAAGCTGTCCGCCTCCTTCCCGCACCCTTGTTAATCATTTGGGCTGTTCACACCAGCAGTGAAGTGCCGGGTAGCGTCGGGATGCGACAGGAAGTGCGCGGCCGGCTCGGGGTCTGTTCAATTTTTTTCGTGTGCCGCGAGCGAATCGGGCCAGAAAACACAACGAAAATCGATATTAAACGATATAAGTGATATATTATATAGATGATTACATATGCATCCCATACTTTTGATTTCCCCGCTGTTCTTCTGGAGTTTCAATTTCCCCGATTTTTGCCCCCTCATGACGAAATTTCCCGATCTTTAATTATGTACTTCCACATTTGTCAGTTGTGTCTAAACAGACAGACACACACAAGCACACAATCTCTTGTGTGTGTGTGTCTGTCTGTGTGTGCATCTGTACACAGTGTACACAAGGGACGCTTGCAGTTTTACGTGTGTATGTTGGGGGGCGCCAATCTGAAATCTCGCCTAGGTCTCCAACATTGCCAGGGCCAGCCCTGTCTGGACAGGTATGTTACCGGGTCTGACACCAAGCAGAGCCTCGACAACTGATGGCTGGAGTGGAGGCCGGACATCCTGGTGAATGACTTTGCAGTGGCAGAGGGGAAACACACTTTTCCGTGCCCCACTGTCCAAAACAGCACACATCCAGTTCATGCACAAGCATGTGAATGCTCATTTCCTGACCTTGAGCTTTAAGCACAGCAGACTCCAGGGCTTCTTGGGAGGCTGTCAAAGCTTGGGCTCTGATGGTTTTCTTTGGTGAGAGGCAATTTCTCCACATGTGACCCAGACCTGAGCAGTTATGACAGCGAATCTCCTCCCATTTAATGTGTATATGGTATGTGGTTGGGGTCAAGAGAAGGATGTTGGAGGCGAGGTTTTAAGTCAGGAGGCTTAGGCTTCCAGCTGGCTGTTGTGGGTGCTGCAGCAGTCTCTGCCTCATCCTCCTCCATCCCCTCCGGGATCAGATCAATACGGGGCATCCATTCAGTTATGCTGAGTGCCCCTGAGTGCATGAGCCTGGTGACAATTGACGCTGCCCTCTTAGTCGTTTCATGGCAGCGAGCGATGTCATAGGCTTGGGCTAGTGTCTGGGGTCGCTGTTCTAACAGTTTCAGCATCCCCAACAGCGTTAGTGAAAACTTCAATGCCTATGGCATCCTGACACTTTCCCATATATGTCATCTCTTAAAACATGAAGAGCCTCACCCAGTTTGCGAACTTGCTGTCTCAATTCAATAGCCACTGCAGCAGCATGCTCTGAAGATGGGCCATATGCAGTCTCCATCTCCTCCACCAGGCGGCTGTCATCCCACTGTGTAGGCCAGGGATTTCTATGGATGACCGCCCCTGCTGTACCCACCAGACAGAACCTCAACTGGAAAGCCATAGTCTTTTTTGACCAGTAATTAGCTTTAGCACAGATTTCAAACCTGTGCTGGAATTCTTTCCAGGAAGTGGTGCCATTGTACTGACCAGGAGGTAAGTCGGGGACTCTTTCTCTGTGATTGTAGTCCTTCTCACTCTCAGACAAAAGCTGGTTATGTGCCTGGTGAGGCTGGCGTGCATGTGACTTGGGCCATTCTGTGCAGTCTGACTATGTCCTTGTTCTGGTAAATGCCTATAGTTAGTGCCTTTTGGTGAGTTACAACAGGGTTTTTGCAGCCCTGGGCATGGGGAGCATGGGGGATGACAGGGGGTTTGCATGGGGTGTTGTAACCAGAGCAGCTGGTGGCATAGCTATACTGTGCAGCTTTGATGGCTGGGCATGTGTTTGGTGATTACACAACTGGAAGAGTGGGTCCTTGCTTGGTAGGTTGACCTTGGTAGGTAAGTAGTTGATCACCAGTTTTCTTTTCTGCTCTGACTGGTATCAGATCTTCTGGATCTTCTCTCCACCTACGACAGGGTTTTCCTTCTTCAACTTCTCTACAGCATCAGCTTTGTAGTCAAAGGTGCAGTTGTGTCTGTCTGAGTATCTGTGTGTGCTGCAGAATATATTTCCACATCTGCAGTCAAAGCCTGTAACACAAAGTGTTAACATTAAGAAACACAAGAGGTAATGCTCCATTAAGAAGTTATTAAAAGTTAGAAAGCTGTAGACACAGAGTTAAACCATGTCAAGCAGTTTTATCAAAAGCCAAAAAGCAAATACTGTATAAAGTAGGGGTGGGCAACTTCCGGCGAACGGGACGAATACAGCCCATGAGACAAATAAATTATTATTAAAGACAGAAGACTATATTTAGCTTCAGGGTGGTCCCTTCTGACTATATGGCTGTCAGGTCACGATCGGGGTCAACAAAACACACATGATGTGCATCATGGCTTCCATTAAGAAACAATATGGAATGTGGCACTTTCCAAATGAAATTGATTACTAAATATGATTTTTTGTTTATCATCATCTTCATCACTCACTCAGAAACAGTTCCAGCCAGAGCATTAAAGACGTTGACAGAAACTGCTTTTAGACATGTACTGTATCCAGAGATCCTCAAGACTTTCTTCAGAGGGACTGTATGTGTGAATGCAAATGTCCAAGTGAGTCTCCAGACTTTCTGCAGACTTCATTGGCAACATCTACATGGATTTTTAAATCACCTACTACAATGACTTTATCTCTGCTAAGAACTTGCTCGGATAAAAATTCTGAGAATTCAGATAAAAACTCTGGAGGCAGGTGGACGATATATGATATCTAGATGAACTGACTTTTCTGATTTCAAGCTTGGATGAACAAGGCTGAGGATGAGGCTTTCAAATAAGCTACAAGTACCTTTAGGTTCACGGTGGATTGATAAGTGCAATTTAGATATTGCTGCAACCCCTCCTCCTCTACCTGTGCTTCAGACCCTCGGTCTGAGCATCAAGTTCACGCATTTAAAAAGGAACATAGTGCCTCAAACTTCTCATCTAACTTTTCCATAGGTCTTCTTGACCATAACCCTTACGAGTTATTCGATCCAAATATTTTACTCAATGGCTTCAATAATACCTGTCAAACCACACTGGATTTCATAGCCACTATTAAAACAAGAATGAAATCACCTTTTTACACCTCTCCATGGGTTGATGACAGGTTACGAGAACTCAAAAGGCAGTGCAGGAAAACCGAACGGAAGTGGAAAAAGACCAAACTGCATGTCCACTACTTATATATGAAAGACCTCTTAACTTCCTATAATAACAAAAGTAAAATTGCAAGAGCTAACTATTTCTCCAAATTAATCACCAGTAATCACCATAATCCCAGATTCCTTTTTAAAACCATCAATAGACTTTTAAACCCTGCTCCTTCTGCCCTTCTAGCCACTTCAGATACTGAGTGTGTTTCTTTAAGCAAAAAATCCATGACATTAGAACCAGTATCCTGCCCGTCCCTTTCTACTTAGCAACTTTCAGCAACTTTCACCTCCTGATTTCATCGACACTGTGTTGCACATGTATCCAAAATTCTGAAAAGGTGTTAATGACCCAACTGCTAGGTGTGTGAAAATAATACAATTTTTGCTTTCACGATTCCGCAAACGACACAATACAGAAACCTATGGCCGATGCTGGTGATTGCACCATATTACTGCTCCTTGAACTCAGTTCCGCATTTTACATCATTGATCATAACATTCTGATCAATAGACTAACGCAATGCATCGACATATCTAGAACTGCCCTTAGTTGGTTCAAGCCATATCTCTCAGTAGGGTGGAGCCGAATACTCGGATGAAACAACATCGTTATCTATGATCATATATTATCAGCGTCCACTGTCCGAGTCAGAGTAAACCCAGCTGCGCGATCCTCTCCTCTAGCCGAATGAGAGCCAGGCGGCATGCACGGGCTCCACAGGCCGAGCTGTGGTGCGAAAGCCCGGCTAGGCGCTTCTCTCCACAAGCCGGGTGAGTGAGTGAGAGCCAGGCGGCAAAATACCAACTTCGGGTTTAGGTCCCACCCACTTCCGGTTTAAGTCTGGATACGGATAAGTCCGGATACGGCTAATTTAGTTGGTTGAACAGATAATGGTGTACTCGCTCATCTCTACTCGCCAGCTCACTACCTTTAAATCACTGCTCAAAACTTAGTTTTACAGGAAAGCATTTCTAACATGCGACTTATTTACATTACAATAATCAGTTTTATAGAGTTCAAGTGTGATGTTCCTGATCTCCTGTTCTCCTTTTACAATCTACTACTTCAATCAGTGTATTATTATTTTGCTGTCCGGCATCCCTCTTATAATTATCAAGTTATAACAATATCATCATTTTGTGAATCAATAACAATCACCTGTGTTTAAAAGTTAAACTTTGATACCTAAACAATTACCAATGTAAAAGATATTATATACTAAAGAGAGCATGCAGTGGGGATGTAGGATCTATGTGAGTTTATTCTGTGTGGCCTGTGTCATACCTGTCAGACCAACTTTCTTGCGGCAGGTTAAGCAGCGGTTCTTCTTGGCTTTGGGCTTCTTCTCCGCCTCCACACTTGTGCCAGCTGATACTTCAGACTCGGATGCTGAAGGAGAAACACAGAGGTCACATTAGACTCACACTGCAAAAAGGTCATTTACACAACGTTATGAGAGGTTAGTTTGCTGGGTTCTGGGTTGCTCCCTCAGCCTGACCTGACTCACCTCCGCTCAAAACTACTTCTTCATGAGGATCCTCAAGCTTGGGCTTCTTGTGTATATGGGAGCACATTTGTGAGACTCTCCCTGAACTACCTGTGCAACTGGGATAAAACCAAAGTTTAAAATTCATACATCCACATACTGTGACTCTGCTCTCCAGAGGATGCATGAGAGTGTTAAGTCTGCAGAGCAGCCTACCACATATGGAGCGCTAAGGTTGCAAATAAGGCTCGCTACGCTCCTGTCATTATACACTAAGCTCCAGCAATTCCATCAGCCTTAATGAGGGGAGTAATGATCTTTGCATTAATGCATTAGGAGAAAAAGTCATTAGGACTATTACTACATTGTTGCAATTGTTCTTAGTCTCCTTAATGACTTTTTATAAGAGAAGATAAATTTATTGTGGCTCTGAGAGCTCAAGACACTGCAACATTAGAAAACATGCAAATAGACAAAGCACAAGCAAATTAAGAAAACATCCTCCTCAAGAGCAGCAAATACACAGCACGAGAAACCCACTGCAAGCATATTTATATTGTCAAACACACAACTTGACACTTATGTCATCTTTGGTGCTTGAAGTGTGTTTACGTAACAATGTGCTTTGTGTAATTGTAGTGCATGTGTTGTTGAGATGTTTTCTTAATTTGCATGTGTTATGTTGACCTGCATGTGTTTTCCTATGCTGCAGTGCATTGAGCGCTCAGAGGTGCAAAATAATCTCTTACACAGTATTAGCAGGAGAAAATTGGTCCCTATGGCTATTTATAAGCAGCTTGATTTGATATGTTCAGTTCAGCTGAGTTTAGTTGATTTTTAATCATGCCTGGACCACAACTTATCTGCAGCAGATATAACCAGCAAACAAAGAGCGCAAATGGACAAAGGTATATTTGCATGGTGGCATTTAAATACAACCATGTAAACTGCACGGATTTGAGTTTGAGGTAACTGCGGGTAACGGGTCGGTTCCGATACTGAGTTTTGTGGGTGCGGTTTTGGAAAACTGGACCCGTGCAGGACTCTGGCTCCCATCACAAGATGATTATGTGACCAAAAGAGTTAAACATAAAAACAATAATGATATTAACTTGATATCTATAAATAGTGTCAATAATAAGTACATTTTGTTTTTAACTTTGTTTATGATGCATTTTCTCACTTTTGTTTTGCAAATGAATGACGCTCAAAATTCTATAAGCTATAATGGTTGTGTAGATAAACGATCTTTGTGATCTGAAATGATCAGAGTGATGGTAGATAGCCCAATTTTCCCAATAATGTAATATATATAAATCTCAAACCTCCTTTGCCATAATATAGCTGGATTTTTAACACAATGTTATTGTATTGCAACAGCCCTGATTAGACAATTTCATGTTTGCAAAATTAAATATGACTAGGGCTGCGAGCAGCACTGTGCGGGCCGCGGGGGATGGAGAACAGGGACCGGGCCAAACAGCTCCGTGTTGCGTCCATTTTGTGCATCACAAGAAGGATAAACACGTCCCATCCTGCGTCCGTCACGCGGCGCTGGACCATGCCCACTAATCACGCAATACAGTCCACACTATCAAGTGTAGACCCCACATTATAAATTGTATGTAAATCGAATTATAGTGGTAAAAGAGGCTTACTTACTTTTGGCAGTAGGTGGTGCTATCACTAAACTACGTACAGACATTAGTCTGAAGACTCTCTTCAGATACAAATCTTTGACCTTTTTAACATACATCAAAGGAATCTGTGACCCCTGACACTGTGACATTAAAGCAAACTGACGATAAGGAATTTGCTTAATGAATCATTTGAAGTGTTCTTTTATATAAAGCCTGGGTGGAGTTAAATAGTAAGTCACAAACAAGTGATATTCTTTCAGCTTAACATATTCAGAGTAATCACCTGAATAACTAAACCTAACAGTGCAGTAAATCGAGGAAAAGACCGTAATGGCACACGAGATGAATGACCAACAGCTGATACATGTTCCGCTGTACCTTGCAGAACTGAAGGCAAAAGAGATGAAGAGAAGAGCAGACAAGAACTGCAGAAGATGAAATAAATGTTCAGTGTGTACGATGACAACATGCGCCAAGTTTGTGCAAGAGAATACAACTGAGGGTGAATGAGTGCTGATGAGTGTGTTGGCGGGGCAACGTTGATCACCTCATTCTGTTCTCAATTCTCCAGTCCGCCGTGTTCGTTTGATTAGAGGGAAGTCACACACATACAATGTAGTTATCAGACAAAAATGTTTTATTATAAATCATGATACTTACAGAGTCTCTGGGCTCAGTTCCTCTGTTCACCAACCCCGAGGATGGATCATGAGGAAATCAGCCCCGGACAACATCGTCTGCTGATTTTTGTACACATACAATCTGGGTGGAACCTATATCTCCTGTCCCACAGCCTTGGGCTGTGACCTTGGGCTGTGAGTTATGTTTTCGTCGGTATTCCCCTGCTCAGTCACATTTCCCTCTCTTGGCATATGACACCATACGCCACAACATAAAAAGTACGACAACACATATAGACCCTTTCAAAACATGTTATCAGCTAGGAGGTTTTTTATGTCCCTCTCTTGGCGTGTGATACTCACACGCCACAACACGATATCAGAGTATCAAATAAACCCTGAGGTAAACAATAACACATCTATGGAAGACGTAGTAGAAAATGATAGAAATAGCAGAAGCATACCCTCCAGGCCAGGAACAACAATTCATACAATGTGCTGGGAAACCGTTGTACCCAGGAGTTTACAACCTTTCAGTGTTCCTGGACATATAACTGTGCAATGAGCATTTTTATAAAAACGAGGTAAAATCAGAAAATTCATGGGGAGAGTTTTCTGGATAAACTGAATAATGATATATGAACTTAGTTCTGTTACTTAATCAACAGTTTAAATTAGAAAGTTTGAAATTCTGCAAAACACAGGTTGTAAACACAATATTATCACAGGTTTGTAAGTAAAATACAGCAAAAGTAAACAGGTTTTCTTGTTTTATTCTGTGTCTTCGGGTCCGTTGGTCCTGGTTCACTGATGATCATGAGTTCTATTGGAGCGTTCTTCTATGACCTTCATGACAGGTTACCAGCACATCATGAGAAATAACAATGAGTTTTAACGTGTCTGACTCAGTTGTGTGTACATGACTCAGTGTGGTGCGGTGGTGTTCCCTTCTGCCGGTGGGGGAGAGGGGATTCTCTCCAGGACACGTCTTGGTGGATCAGCAGGGGCACACTGGTTGAGATGATACCAAGTGGTGCCTCTGTCCGCCAGCTGGATGGCGTGCGACGAGCGGGCAGTGATCTTTAGAGGACCCTCCCACCGTGGCTCAGTCCACTTGCGTTTGTACTTCCTTAGGAACACCCACGCCTCCATTCTCATTACAATGTTCTCTCTGTTCGCTTCTTTCGCTTATCTCTTCCTCACACTCTTTATCAGCTGCCTGACGTCTCCTTCTCTGCTCTGCTGTTCTTTCTCTTTTAGTTTTAATATCCTCTGCTTCAGACAGCATTGCTTTGGATGATTCGAATTCTGATCTCAACTTTAGTCTTTCTACACTTACTTCCTCTAAGGCAAGGCTGATGTCCCTTATTCCAATTACAGATTCTGTTCCCTCGTCATGTACTGAAGCTCCATGTTCTCCTTTAACACCAGATGCTTCTGTCTGGTCTCCTGTTATGTCCATTACCCCTTCTACTGCGACATTCCCTTTAAGAGATATCAACGGCGCCATTACTGACGCAGGGGCATATGGAGGGGGTCGGCCACTCCCTGTCTGCTTTTCTATTTTCGTGTTAATTTTTCCCAATTCTGCTACTATTAGAGACAGCAGGTCTTTTTTATCATGGTCAGATCTTAATTTTCTAGTCTCTTTTTTATTTTTTTTCGTTGTTTTTCCGCTGTTTGGTTGACTATGGCAGTCACCACTGCGGTCCATTTTGCATCAAAAGTAGCCATTTTAACAGTTCTTACGCTATGACACGTGAATATCTTCCAGACAAGGGGTCGCAATGCCCGTCTGAGGGAACCAGTTTTGGAAGCTTCTACAGGAAATCCTGCGCCAAAACTCTCGGGGTTTCCTCGGTTCTTACTCAAACTTCTCCTTGTTCTGGATAAAAATATTCACCATACTATACCACCCTTATTTTCCCACACAACTGTGACTGCGACACTCGTGTAATGCGTCTGCAAATGGTTGCTTAGTCCACAGGAAACCACCCCACACTGTTCAACATTTACCACAATTTTTCAGGACTTTAACCTCTTATTTTGGCAGGACTTCAACCTGTTATCATTCATTCAGAGGACTTTAACCTCTTTTGGCAGGACTTTACCCTGTTATCATTCACTCAGAGGACTTTAACCTCTTTTTTTTTTTCGTGTTTTGTCTGATATTACACTTTTAGAATTAAATTTGTTTTATGAGATCAATGCCGGAGTCGGATCTTCAATTAATTGTTCTTATCCAATATGCAGTTGTTTTATTATAAAAGGTCGCTGCTTACCTTTTAGTTGACAGCGGTCTGCATTGGAGAAACCACTCCTTTGTCGATCTCTTTTTCCTTCCCTTCTCTCGGGTTTTATCAATTGACTTCCTCTATCACGTCAGGATCACCAAATTGTTGGCGGAGCAACGTTGATCACCTCATTCTGTTCTCAATTCTCCAGTCCGCCGTGTTCGTTTGATTAGAGGGAAGTCACACACATACAATGTAGTTATCAGACAAAAATATTTTATTATAAATCATGATACTTACAGAATCTCTAGGCTCAGTTCCTCTGTTCACCAACCCCGAGGATGGATCATGAGGAAATCAGCCCCGGACAACATCGTCCGCTGATTTTTGTACACATACAATCTGGGTGGAACCTATATCTCCTGTCCCACAGCCTTGGGCTGTGACCTTGGGCTGTGAGTTATTTTTTTGTCGGTATTCCCCTGCTCAGTCACATGTTCCTCAGTACTTTTCTACTTATGAGGCATGAATATCTAACAAGTGCTTAAAAAAAAGAGTTGTGTGATTATTTAAAAAGCACGGTTCAACAGGTTACAGAGGACACAGAAAAATACAAACCGATATGCAAGAATCTGACACTTAACTATCAGGAGCCCAGTGAGGAACTGGCAACAATAAAATATGAGAAAAAGGTGGCAGATGACACTATAATTCTAGAGGCAAGTCAGTGTAAATCAGAACTCAGAGAGAATCTGCTCAATCAAAATGTAGAGCTCCTTGAATTGCTGGTACAGGAGAATAGTTTCAGTGCTGACCTCAATGTCCAGCTCTGCAAAACAAAGAAGACTCTGCTGAGATTACAGACGGACTGGAGAAAAGAGAGATACAATGAGGTCAAAGCAAATATGACGGCTTTTTTGACAGCTTGAACATACTCGAAAGCTCGCCAAACGGGCGCCTCAGGCCTGGTCATTATTTACGTATTCTGAAGTAATTGGAAATGGTTGTGGCAAAATGGCTCAACATTTTGGTGGAAATTGGTCAATAAACCAGGTTCTGAGACAAGTTGTCTTTGTAAGTTTATCCGAAAAGCTTTCCGCAGAAAGTATCACACAGGCAAGGTGGATGTTGCGAGTGTGATGAAAAAATGTCTGTGCACATATTTAAGTGTCTCTGTGTGGGTTACGCCCTGACCAAAAACATGCGGGGGTGTGTGTGTGAATGTATTGTTCTGTGTCTTGAACATATATCTGTAAAGGAGTGACTTATAAGCTGCATCCTAAATGTGTTGGAGAGGAAATAGTATTATGTATGGTAAGGGTGCTTGTCAGCAAAGGTCACTATAGAGTTCAAGTAACCTCAGGATCACATGTTTAGACAATGGGCTCACATGCTAGACAGTGGGTGTACATGCTGTATGCATAAAGTTTATGTCGAGCTGTACCCTAGATTGAAATGTCTGCTGTAAACATAAACTAAAAGGTTATTAAGTAAAGTAAGTAGTTAATAAGTAAATTTACATAACAAACGCAGCAATTCCGTCTGGTTTAACCAATTTTCACGAAATTCTGTACACACGTGTATCATGACTGGAAGGGGGAAAAAGTCCCGCCACCAATTTGATTAACGCAACAGTAGGTCGGCCATTTGGGATTTAGTTACCATTTTGGCCTCACGATTCGATTCAATGCGATTCAGCAGTCAATGATTCGATTCACAACGATGCATCTCTCAATGTATCACATCCACCATTTTCTTTATTACTGCACATGGCTGCTTTTTCATCATTTAATAAAATCAGACAAAAATGAACTGTGATTTATTTAGAAAGTGCTTTAAAAAGTATTATAGACTGTTATTAAATTTTGCTGTAATTTACTAAATAAGGTTTTCAATAAATAAATCTGACTACAACAGTAAGTCCATGACAGTGGTCAGTGCTCTCCACACTGATTTGACATTCATTCAGTTTAGACTTATGTGCTGCTTAAAAGGACAAACTCTAATTATAGCCTCTACTGTATCAAGGTGGCCCCACCTGGTCCCCCTTAGCAGCGCCACTGCACTGAGGCGCAAGTCAACAAGTGACTCTGCTCCTCTGATGTTTTCTAATCACTCACTTTACAAAAATCAGCTGAATTCAATCAATCAATCAAATTTTATTTGTATAGCCCATATTCACAAATCACAATTTGTCTCATAGGGCTTTAACATGGTGTGACATCCTCTGCCCTTAACCCTCAACAAGAGTAAGGAAAAACTACTTAAAAACCCTTTTAACAGGGAAAAAAAAGAACGTAGAAACCTCAGAGAGAGCCACATGTGAGGGATCCCTCTCCCAGGACGGACAGAAGTGCAATGGATGTCAAGTGTAAAGGAGAACATCAAGATAAAGGTTTTAGCAGCATTGATTAGGGTAAACATTTTGAAGTATAACTGAAGGTCAGTGAATTGGTGGATTAATGTCATTAATGGTCAAGTGTCTGAGGAGAAATACTATGTATCGAGCAGTCCTGCTGCAATCATAGTCCCTGGTCAGCAGCCAGCAAGATCATGATCCACCATCAAGATCGGATGCCACTATAGTCCACAGTCATTGTCCACTGCCGCCATTAGGATCCATCATCAGCTGCCACCTCGGTCGTGGTCCACCACCAGTATCTGATGCCAACACGATAAAGGATCTGCCTTACTGGATCCACCATTACGACCTCTGATACGTGATCCACAGATCCTAATCCATGATGTGGCCACAGCCGCGGCCCTGGATCTGCGGACGATAAGGCAAAGGGACTCCGGGGAAGAAGTCAAGTCAGTAACATGTATTGATGGGATATGAATTACTTTGATGTGATAACGATTGAGAAGAGGAAGGAGAAGCTAGAAAGAGAAGCTCCGTGTGTCATGTGTCCCCCGACCTTCTAGATCTATAGCATCATAACTAAGAGCAGGTCTAAGACAAGCCTGGACCAGCTCTAACTATAAGCTTTATCAAAAAGGAAGGTTTTAAGCCTACTCTTAAACGTACAGATGGTGTCTGCCTCCCGAACTGAAAGTGGGAGATGATTCCACAGGAGAGGGGCTTGATAGCTGAAAGCTCTGGCTCCTACTCTACTTTTAGAGACTTTAGGGACGACAAGTAAGCCTGAATTCTGGGAGCGCAGTGCTCTAGTGGGTTGATAAGGTACTAACAGCTCTTTAAGATATAATGGTGCCATATTGTTAAGGGCCTTGAAGGTGAGGAGGAGAATTTTAAATTCTATTCTAGATTTAACCGGAAGCAAGTGTAGCGAAGCTAATACAGGAGAAATGTGCTCTCTTTTCATGGTTCTTGTCAGGACACGTGCTGCGGCATTTTGGCGTTAAGGTGTTTAGGGCCAAGTATTAGAACCTCTGTCTTATCTGAGTTTAATAAGAGAAAATAGCGGGTCATCCAGGTTTTTATGTCCTTGAGACATGCTTGGAGTTTAGTTATTTGATTACTTTGTTCAGGTTTTATTGACAAGTATAACTGGGTGTCATCCACATAGCAGTGGAAATTTACCGAGTGTGTCCTGATAATGTTTCCAAGTGGAAGCATATATAATGAGAATAAAATTGGGCCGAGCACAGAGCCTTGTGGAACACCATGGTTAACTTTGGTGCGCACAGATGACTCATTAATTTGCACGAATTGGGAGCGGTCTGAAAAATAGGATTTAAACCATTTTAGGGCGGTTCCTTTAATGCTAATTAACTGTTCTAGTCTCTGTAATAAAATATTATGGTCAATTGTGTCAAATGCTGCACTAATATCTAACAGAACGAGGACAGACACAAACCCTGATCTGAAGCTATTAGAAGATCATTAGTGACTTTGCCAAGGCTGTCTCTGTGCTGTGATTGGCTCTAAACCCTGACTGAAAGTCTTCATATATATTATTTTCCTGGAGAAACTCACACAGCTGATTGGCTACAACTTTTTCTAGGATTTTAGACAGGAAGGGGAGATTAGATATCGTACGATAATTGGCTAAAACCTCTGGGTCTAAGGTGGGTTTTTTGAGGAGGGGTTTGATTACAGCTATTTTAAAAGACTGTGGTACATATCCTGATGATAATGACAGATGTATTGTGTTCAGTAATGAACTGTCAATTAGGGGCAGAATTTCTTTAAGTAATTTTGTAGGAATGGGGTCTGAGATACAAGTTGTTGGTTTAGAAGATGAGATTATTTTGGTCAGCTGATCAAGGCTGATCAGAGAGAAGCTGTCTAAATAATTGGTAAGATTCTTAGCCGTTTCTGAGTTTTCTATTCTTGATGGGGTATTAGTGCCAATTGAGGGCAGGAGATGTTTGATTTGATTTCTAATAGTTAGAATTTTATCATTAAAGAAATTCATCAAGATATTGCTATTTAGGGATCGAGGAATACTGGGTTCGGTGGAGGTGTGACTCTCTGTCAGCCTGGCTACAGTGCTGAGGAGAAACCTGGGGTTGTTTTTATTCTCTTCTATTAGTTTTGAATAGTAGGCGGCTCTTGCTTTGTGGAGGGCCTTCTTATATGCTTTAACACTATTCTTCCAGTCTAGGAGATTTTCAACACGGTTGCTGGAGCGCCACTTCCTTTCTAGTTTTCTTGATACTTGTTTTAACTCATGTGTCTTGGAATTATACCACAGAGCTAATTTACTATGTTTTATATGTTTCTTTTTTAGAGGCGCTATTGAGTCTAATGTTAATCGTTTAGCTACAGCACTATCAGGTAAACATCTTGAAAATGAGTTTGAAAATGAGTTTATTATTAGTGGCATATATTCTGATAGTGAAAAATCGAAGGTTATTAAATTCATATTTATG